>NC_068392.1:5810208-5892708 GCF_023724105.1 Carassius gibelio | reverse complement strand
CTCTACCTCGCATGTATTCAATGGTGCCATCCAACACAAGATTCAACAGCGGGTCGAAGCCTTTTAAAACTCCACTAGCTGAAAACAGGAAACAATGAATGTTAAAATTCAATGCAATTTAATTAATCATAATATAATGATATTACATTATTTAAACACCCAATTTATCTTTTAAAGCAACTGTCTCACCTTCACGGCCTCCTTGGAACTTTACTCTTATATGTTTATCGATGTATTTCGACAAATCAAAAATACTTTCTTTCTTTTTCTTGTCTTTATCCTGAAAATGCAACATTATGGATTATACAATATACTACAGGACTGTATAATGATATACATTATATTTATATATCAGGCAATGTAGCTTAGCGCAATAATATACACACTACATCACATATACAAAAACCAGCAGGATCTAGTTTAAAAGTACAGATTAAAGACCCCAAAAGGCATTTGTGTGTTCATAAACGCCATGCGTCCATAGAAGCATTTGCGCTACTCACCGCCATGTTCAAAACTCCTGTACGCCCCGCCCACTCTGCGTTGACGTTTGACGCCTGACTCTCGACCAATCACAACACGCGCCGGTGAACCATGACGGAAAATATTTAATTTTATCATCCTTAAACAGCCACAGATATAGATTAAACAGGATTTTAAAGCACTATATTCGCTTTTTAATATTTTTAAAAACTTAAACATGCTGAAATAAGATCATACGCGTGATTAGGTTGAGGCGCTCGGTACATCCGGTGAGAAACGGACAAACGCGGGAGCGAAGCGCGAGAAAACAAACCAGCAAATGTTTCACCCAACAGCGAAAAACACGAATAAAGCGCGATTTTTATCATTAATATCGCTTTAGAGGTTATTATATGAACACAAGATGAAGGAATTACTTTTTAACAAGAGGTTACAGGTGCTTGTGAAGAATAGAGATACCGATGAGAGGTAAAACCGATTGTAACTTAAGTTATATGTATGTATTTTAAACATAAATATGACCCAAATGTTTGTTTTTTGGATTTATAATTCCATTAATTGTTTTATATGTTATATTATTTTGTTTTTGAAGGCTATTAATGGTCTAAATGTGATTTATTTATAATGTTTTTTCTTTAATAGACGTACAGTCATTCGTATCAGTATTGAACTACAGCCATCATCAAGCCCTGTCCATAGAAAGGTGAGAAATTATCATTTATACATCATTAGTTATGTGTTCAGCGAATGTTTTTTAAATTTCTTGACTTTCTTTGTGTTTTTATCAACAGGATTTGGTTGTACGGCTGACGGATGATTCAGATTTTTACTTTTTATACAACCTTGTCATATCAGAGGAAGATTTTCAGAGGTATTGTGATCTGATCCTCCCTATTATATATGTAATATTGATCCATACTTATTTATATTTTACTTAAATGTGCACTTTTCAGTGTAATAATCAATTTTCGCTTTCCTTCACAGTTTAAAAGTACAACAAGGGCTTTTAATAGACTTCACATCATTCCCACAGAAATTTATAGACTTGCTTGAGCAGTGCATCTCTGAACAGGACAAAGAAAACCCACGGTGAGAGATCGTCTGGATATTAGCCCTTTCATATCTCCTGTTAATTGGGTATTGGTCGTGAGAACCGTTTCTGTCTGTTTGTGTTCAGGTTTCTGTTGCAGCTCACATCAGCTTCATCAGCGTTCGATCACAGTCCTTCAAACCTCAACATCGTGGAGACGAACGCTTTTAAACACCTCACGCATCTCTCTCTCAAACTGCTGCCGGGATCTGATACGGATATTAAGAAGTATCTGGCCACCTGTTTGTCCACCGTAAAGGTGAAGCTCATCATCACAGACTTGGGACTACAAAGGGAATTTATAATATGGTTTAATTCAACTTGTTTTTAATGAATAAATCTTTAAAACATCATTGCATTTTTACAGGAACAAACGCAGCAGTTGGAACAGAAGTTCAGGAAGACTGAGGAAGATCTGACAAGACAGCTGAATTATGCACAGCAAGTAAGTCCCATTTAAGATTCAAGAAGTGTGTGTGTGTGTGTGTGTGTGTGTTAGGGCTGTGAATCTTTGGGTAGGCTTCGATTCACGATTTATAGGTGTTCGATTTGATTCAAGAATAATTTTTGCAAATTTAGAACGATTCGATTCACAATGAAATTCGATTCGATTATAACGTTTTGTTTCCGCAATCTTTAAGTGCATTCACAGTATTGTTTAAATGCTTCCCCTAAATTCTTAAATGCTTAGGGGCCAAAATACACAGCAGCCTTTATGGACATAGGTTAAAAAAAAAAACCCGTTTGTTTATTATTAGATGCTAGTTTATTGATGCTATGGCATGACAAGGCATATGTAAAAATGTATGTAGCTCAAGATTATAAAAAAGAGCTTTAAAAGTATTATGTATCACCTAACATTTTGTCACACCAGGGGTGTAGTCATTTTTTCAAAAGTGACCGAAATGTCAAATACAATCCTTTTTTTTTTTTTTTTTTTTTACAATGAATCGTAAAAAGTATTTTTTATAAACCTTTAAAATCTCTCACGATTATTACAATTTAGTGCGAAAGGAATGTTTGGAAATGTGAACTGATTTTTCTACTGGCACGTTAGAGCAAAAGACAGAAATAACTGACCTTTTTAACGGATTTGACCTTTCTTTTTAGTGACAATACTAATTTGCCTTCCTTTTGCACAATATTGTATGTATGAAAATAATCGCTTCATCTTATTGATTCATCCTCTAGACCCTGTCTGAGAAAAGTCGAGAATTGGACAAGCTCCGTTCTGAATGGACGTCCCAAACGAACTCTCTGTCCAGCAGACACATGCAAGATCTCACAGCTGAGCGGGAAAAAGCTCTGGAGGTAACCTAAAGTCCACAGCCTGACTTGGGCATTTCAGTGTTCAACTGATTCGAAGTAATCTAGAAATTTTTCAAGTATTTAAACAAGCAAATAATTAAGTTAATTAATTTGGTTATATATTTATTTTATATATTTATGTTTGCTTATCATTCTTTTAATTTCTTACTATATTTATATCTTTATATAGTTTTCTTATTTTTATTTATATATTTTTGTTTTATTTGTTTATCTTATTTGTATTAATTTTTTTAAACTTTAATTATTTACATTTAAATTTAGAATTTTATTTATTTTTTTCATAGTTCTATTTATTTTACTGATTTTTTTTTTTATTTTTTTTATGTATTTTATTTATTTAATAATAAAAAAAATATATATATATATTTAGTTATTCAATGAATAACTAATTTTTGTGAACCAAATAAAAAATATCAGGCCCAGAATGCTAAAGTTCTAAAAGCTTATTTGGTTTACTGTATTGAATAGATACAAGGCCGTCTGCAGCAGCAGAACGAACAGCTGCGACAGGAACTTGAGTCGTCTCATCACAGAAGCACCCAGCAGCTCCAAACCAAAGTCTCTGAGCTGGAAACGGCCAACAGGGAGCTCACCGACAAGAAATACAAGAGTGACTCCACCATTCGAGACCTTAAAGCCAAACTGTCCAGTCTGGAAGAGGTGTGAGATTTATTCAGAAGGATGTGGTCTAGAAATCAAAAGAAAAATCTGACGCTGTGTCTTTGTCCAGGAGTGTCAGAGGTCGAAGCAGCAGGTTCTGTCGTTGAGGAGAGAGAACAGCACCCTCGACACCGAGTGCCATGAGAAAGCACGTCTCGTCCACCAGCTGCAGACGCGAGTGGCCGTCTTTGAGCAGGAGATCAGAGATAAAGAGCAGCTCGTGCTGCGGACCAAAGAGGTGCTGGAGGCCACACAGCAGCAGAAGGTGAGCGCGTTCCCCCCAATACTCATTAGCTTTATGAAAGAAAAAAAACAAGTGTGTGTGTGTCAGTGATGCGCGGGTTGATCCGAAATGAGCGGGTGCCTGCGGTCACCTGCGATTACCTGCGGTTACGAGTCATCCAAAAATATTTGTAATGATATTCGTGTCGTGGTCGGTCGGGTCATTTGAAGATGCCAATTAAACCTTTCTAATTTATATAGTACTACTAGACACGATTTTGAAATACTTAGGCCTACACTTTATTGGCTGAATAACTGGTGTGATAATAGAGTGACCACCGGTCCCACTTTACTTTGTAGTGTACAGCAATTTTACCCTTTGTCCCGCCTAACACAAATTGAGCATCTGTCCTGCTTTTTCATTCGACCCTGCCTAATAAATAGACGGATACGTCCATAGACGTACTGTTAACTTATGTCCAATAGTTCAGAGGAGAGCAATAAAAGTGTTAGTCGATAGGCTGAGTCGTACGTCAATCAAACTTTTGACTGGTGCACGAACGCCTCTTCAACACTGTCAACAAGCTCAAATTGGAGAGCGCGCGCTGTTAAAAAGAAATACAGGCTATATATTACAGAAATCTTGACATGTCTACTTTTAAACGGAAATATTCAAATCAAAATAAATAGGCTACTCTCTGATTATGTAATCCATATGAAATGTGCATTTCTCTCTGGTGAGTTCGCATTTTCAACTTCATCTTAGCAGCGACACAGAAAACACCAGTTTATTACTAAACAATTAAATGACTCCTTGCTACTTTAGACACATTCATAATCATTACTTTAACCGGTTCTTTGTGGCAAGCCTTATGTGTGCGGTCATAACGCTTAGTATCCTGTAGGCTACGGCCTATTTAAATAATTAAATTAATATAAAAGGGCGGGACACACAAAAATATGCCAGTAAAATTATACATTTTATCACAAAAAAACCCAATGCCATTCTTTATACTTATTTACAATTGTGTTTAAAGTTTGTCTACAAGTAATATAATTATGAAAAACAGTAAACAAGTTTCACCCAAATTTAATTTGTCTTTTAATTAAAGAAAATTAAAAGCATTTTATTTTTTGTCAAATAAAGGGGATTTGTTATTCAAATTAAAACATGGAAGAAATATTGTGTGATTTATTTCTTTAAAAACTTTTTTAAATTTTTTCAACAGTAGTAGCAGTATCACATACATTCTACTTAA
Source organism: Carassius gibelio (assembly GCF_023724105.1). Lineage (NCBI taxonomy): Eukaryota > Metazoa > Chordata > Actinopteri > Cypriniformes > Cyprinidae > Carassius > Carassius gibelio. Next base: position 5,887,665 of record NC_068392.1, on the reverse strand, counting down.
TAATAGTGATATTTTTAGCACAATGCCTTTTATGTAAAAATGAACTTATTTTGACCTTTAAAATAAGGTGAATACCTTTAAATGGACACTGGTTTTACTCAAATGAAACGGTAAAATGCTTGTGAAGTGACTCAGAACAGCTCTGGTGATGTTGTTTATGTATTGATGTCCTCATTGAGACGGTCATGCGCTTCAGTCCATGTAGTAAACAAACCCGCACGTCACATATCTTATATCACTATATGAGTAATTTTATATCAAGATAATGATATATATATCATGATTAGGGGTGGGAGAAAAAATATCACAATAATGAACATGCACGATATTGTTATCGTGGACACTTTAAAATAAATAATTTAAAAAGGTTAGCTAATGAGACCTAATTATAAAATGATACCCATTGTTCTTTTCATTTTGCACTTTAATCTGTTTAAACAATTTGTTTACTTTATAGATTTTTGTGTGTTGCTGTAATGTAAATGTTCAATTCTTTTTGTTACAGGGAAAAAACTTTACTGTGAAATGTGATTTAAGCTGCTGCAATTATCACAACATGAAAATTTGATACGTCACATTCCTGGTGTATATATTTGTATTTGTGTGTGGGGGATTTTTCTATACATTTCTTTTTCTATCTATATATTTTATCATTTTTAATTCTCAATAATTCTTAATAATGCTATACATAATGTTTTTCAAATATGTTATATATATATATTTGATTTTAAATATTTTAAACTAATAAATATATTTTGATACTACTTAATACTAATGACAAAACTATTCTAATTAGTGAGTCTGTAAATAATAAAAAAAAATATATATATATATATTATAGATTGGGGCGGCAGTGGCTCAGTGGTTCATGTAGGTTGTCTACAAACCGGAAGGTTGGTGGTTCGATCCCCGGCTCCACCTGACCAAGTGTCGAGGTGTCCTTGAGCAAGACATCTAACCCCAGCTGCTCCCGACGAGCTGGATGGCGCCTTGTATGGCAGACACCGCCGTCGGTGTGTGAATGAGTGTGTATGGGTGAATGTGAGGCAAATTGTAAAGCGCTTTGGATGGCCATGTGGTCTGTTGAAAGCGCTATATAAATGCAGTCCATTTACCATTTACCATTTATATATATATAATATACCGAAGACGGTTTATCAGAATTTGTTTGCATTACAGTAATGAGAAGTTGCAGGAAAAATTTTATTTCACAATTGGAAAAATCTTACTGTTCTTTGTTCTTATTATTAAACAATTATTTTAAAATAAATTTTTTAAATATATAATTTTTTTTAATAATGAGATGAAATATGACCTAGATGTGTCACTTTAATGTATTTGTTTTTCAATTTGTATTTTTGCTAGAATTCTGTCGAAGGAAATGTCGAAAGTAAGCATCTTCAAATCGGCAAGTTGGAGGCCACAGTGAAGTCCCTGTCGGAGGAGCTCCTCAAGGTTTGCGTTAGAAGGAAATGATTTCTACAGTCAAGTTGAACACGTCTCACACTCAGTTTCTCGATGCAGGCGAACGGCATCATCAAGAAGCTCCAGGGGGATCTGAAGACACTGATGGGGAAGATCAAGGTGAAGAACACCGTGACGGTGTCTCAAGAAAAGATCCTGCAGGAAACTACAGAGAAACTGCAGCGGGAGCAGCGAGAGCTGCAGGACACCCAGCAACAGCTCCGACAGAAAGAGGAAGAGGTACTGTGTGCTGCCAATCAATCAATCAATCAATCAATTTATTTGGACTTTTCACAATATAATGAAATAAATAAAACTACCGAAAAAGGTGTAGGGTGAAACCTTGCTTATTATGACTAACCTTTAAACATAGTTAACTGATGTGTGACAATTTTCTCTAAAATAGATAATACAAGATAAACAATGTCATATAAACAATTCCCCAAATGTACATACAGAATTAAAAACAAACATAACAAAAATACACTTTCCGGCTATTACTTCAATATTGTTACAATACATTCACAACTATTGATACAGAGTCATATAATTATTTATCATCTTATTTTGATACATTTTCTTAAATTTGCCATGTGAATTACATACCGGTAATTTAAATTCCTTATCACATTTATTCCATAGATTTACCCCTTTGGCAGATTAACACCTACTTTTTGCATTAGTTCTTGCCATTAATTTTTAAACACATAAAATTCCCTTAGATTATACTGGCTTTCTCTTATTTTGATCAGCCTCTGAATACAATTTTAAAGTATCAAAATTAATAATCAACTTGTTTGTTGGTTTGTAATAATCAACCCTTTTAACAATCCTAACAGCTTTCTTTTGTAACATAGTTTTATATGACTCAATAACAAATGCCTGTTCGATGAAGAGTTCTTTTCATTTGCTTTAGGTGATGAAATTAAAGGAACAGTTAGAAGCTACAGTTCAGAAACTGGACGAGAGCAGAGAAGTGTTAAAAACCAATGAGAACGGTGAGTGCTTTTATTTATTCACTCCATTTTTGTGTTTATTTTTTTTAGTTGTCTTTTTTTCCTTTATTTATATACATATTTATTTTATGGATGCACGATATATCGATATCGGCCGATAAATGCTCATTATGTTATCTTTATCAAACCGATAAGAGAAATTTTCCGATATATTAAAGCCGATAATGCATTATTTCCTGCAGAGACACTTTAGATGCGTACTATTCCCATGATGGTTTTTAATTGCTTGAAATATAGGCCTGTCACGATAACTTTTGCTAACTAAATTTTGCTGGACGATAAATTGTCCAAGAAATTAACGCGATAAACGATAATATTGTCGTTCTAAGACCAGTTTCAACGAAGCGAGCGAAAAGTAGGCCCATTTCGACAGAGAGGGCAACGAAGTTACTTGCAAAATATGCTACGGGGTATTAAAATAAAGCAGTAGAGCAAGTACAATGTGGGGCATCTGTGCCATCGGAAAGGGTGGTTTTTTTTTTACCGCAGGCTGCGCTCCAGACTAATCCCACATCATGACATGTTACAGTTTTTTTAAATAAAATTAGAAAATAATAATAATTATCGCGGCTGAAAAACGTATCGAGCTCTTTTTTTTTTATCATGCGATTAATTAATGTATCGACAGGCCTATTGAAATATTATTGGAATCACTAAAAATTTAAATACAGTGATGTGCAACGTACAGGGCAAGTCTGTCATAATATAATTAGAACGTTACTGTTAAATAATGTTGTGGAATCTTTGTTTACGCTCTGTTGTGAACAATGGTATTATTTAAGATTATTCTTTTTCAACATCATTGATATATTATTAATAATATCCACCACATGTGTTTTTATCCTATCATTTTCATCAACTATATGGTTTAATTACAATTATTTCCATATTGTCAGGACAGAGTTTATTCTGCTTAATTTATCTACATCCCATGGAATATTTTTTTTTTTTTTTTTTTTTTTTTTTACACACGCAAGTAATGTTGTCTAGAGACTTGTTTGCATTATATTATTTATTTGTAAAGCTGCTTTATTTGATTTATTTTGAAGTGTTTCATAACTTTTAATGGTGAGATGCCAAGATATTGGTTATCAGCTTTCATTTATAAAGAATTATCAGTTATTGTATCGGCCAAAAATTTAATATTGCTGCATTCCTAATTTATTTAGTTTTATTTTTTATGTATTCATTTTTATTATCTTTTTTTTTCTTTATCAAGATTTTTGATGGTGATTTGTTTTTTATTTTTTAATTTATTTATTTTTAATTTCTTTTTACTTTTTATTATGTTTTATTGTACTAATCTTATTTATTTGTTTTAATTTATATACTTTTCACATAATTTATATTTATGTATTAGCTCTTTATTAGGTTATTTTTGTTTATGTATGTTTCTATATTCTTTTATATATATATATATATATACACACACACACACATTCCTGTTTAATTGCAACATTTTCAAGGCATTTTTTCTGTGTTCATATTCTTCAGTAATAACTTGGCTAAACAAGCAGCTGAATGAGAACCAGCTCTATCGGAAGCAGGAAACTTTAGGAATGTTTGAGACTCCTGCCGCAGGTCTGAGAACAGGAAGTGTTCCTCACAATATGGTAATGAATCACTGTCACTGAAACAGGTTTTTGTCTGTAGATTTAGCAGGAAATCAGACAGTGAGGATCAGTTTGATTGTTTGCATGTCAGATTGGACTTGTCTTTTGAAGTGATCTAGCTGTTCTTATCTTCTTTAGCTGGATAGCAAAGGTTTCCCCTCGTCTCTTGGACAGGGCTTCCCCATCACCTCTACCATGAACTCCAAATATCCTCTTCCTGTTTCCTGTGTGAGCTCAGGACCTCGCTCTGTCCTGTCAGCGCACAATCAGACGTCTGGACCAAAGGCAGGCCTCTGTCATGTCATCTTTTCTTTCCTGCATTTATTAGTTTATTTCTATAGTTTGCATGTCTCTGCTCACACTGAACACAAATCTGATTTCTTCGTCAAAACTTAATCACTAAGTGTCCTTTTTTATTATTATTATTTTTTTTTTCATTCCAAAAATATAAATTTTCTAACATTTTCACCGTGATTTTGTGAAAACGTGACAAATCACAAATTTTCCTAAAATATATTTTATAACGTTTGTTCACCATACTTTTGTGAAATAATTACCACAGTTTCTAAGCATAACATTTTTCATCACAATTTTGTAAAACAATTTACCATCATTTTGAGAATAGATTCCCCCAATTTCCCCTCTATTTTCTTTTTTAAAAAATTGTTTCCACCATTATTTTTAAAATATAAAAAATATTTCAAAAACTTGTCCATTAATTTGTTGAAAATAATTACACACACGTCATATTTCTATGAAAACTGAACTCATTTGACTGATGTGCCTAAAAATCAGACTTGTCAGTGTGAGCAAAGCCTTTAGTGTTTTTCAATGACAATCACTGCTTATGAATGTGTTTTGATAATTCCTTTCAGGTCCAGTTTAACCCCATGAGTGCCAAACCTTCAGCAGCAGGCGTGAGTCCCACTGCACTCTCCCAACCCTCCAATAAAGAGAAGTGAGTTCCTCTTTCAGTCAGTTCACTTCCTGTTCTCTGAGCTAAAGCCTCTGGTGTGACCAGTATCTCTGCTCATAACAGCGGAGGACCTGTTGGTCTGGACCCCAAGTACTTTGAGAGACGAGATGACAGCATCCCTCTCCGCGGTCTTCTACCCAGCATGCATCTAAATAGAGGCAAAACCACAAAAACTACTTTTCCCTATTTATTCTTAATTAAATATTTTATTCTTATTAAATATTTAATATCTTTATTTGCAGAGGTTCCTAAGCCTTTAAACACAGCTGGAGCAAAACCAACAGTGTCTGCAGCTTCTGCGTATTTCCCAGGATGACGAACAGCAGTTTAGATGAACTAAGTTGAATGTGTGAATGCCACTAAGATGGGAATTTATTGCAAAGTGTCCGTGCACATGATATTCTTGTTTAAAATGTATTCAATAATTTATTAAAACATTTATTTTAAATCCATTTCTCAACCTGCTTACTATGGAAGCCCATATCACAGAATTAAAAAAAGAGGGAAAAATAATTTAATTGAAGTAGAAGTCAAATAGATGTTTATACCTTGCTATTATTATTTTTATTTTTTTTTTGTGGCGGGAACAGGCTTTTTTTACTCACAATTCTGATTTAGCAATTTAGCAATTCTGATTGCTTGAGACTTTGGCATTATTGTCTAATTTATCAATAATAATGGTGCTAAAGTTTGGTCCTTTAGGTCTGTGATGCCTATAAAACGTCTTTGCAGTGTCTTAAACTTGATTGTGCCATGCATAAACTGTCTCTAAACATGAACCTTAGCCGAACACTCAGAGCTGCCATTGTATGCAAAATGTGAGTGGTTTTGCTGTGTAAAGCTGTCTATAATACATTGTGTGTACATTTATATTTTCTATTTATGGTTTAATACAATTAACTTTGTTTATCATGGATTGCAGTTTGGCTACTTGTTCATCAGTAGCTGAATTTTAGGACAAACGTAAATAAAATAATGCAGTTTGAATTTTTTTTGTTTGTTTTTTTTTCACTTTTTTAATGTTTGGTTTAAAGTATAAAAACAACCAACACGATCACACATATCAAAATATTTAACTTTTATTGAAATGCATGTTTAGATACTTTAATACGTTTAAACATATTTACATTGCTCGGTCAAAAACAATACACCATGTTTAAAATTTATAATGAAAACGGCACAACAAAACCACAGAATGTAAAAAGAAAAAAAGCACACTGTATTCCGAGATGAAGGAAATATTTTACAGGAAATCATTTCATAAATATCCAAAGCACACAACTAATATTTCAAATCAACTTGCCTATCTTGTGTCAATAATATATCAATACATTTGGTCAAATGCCAAACCTTAAAATGAGCCATTCATCTGTCTTTAAGAAAACAAATATATATATATAGAAAGGCCACTGGCAAATTTCACCTGTTTCTCAAATGTCCGTTGGCATTTGCGAAATGCTTTGCGTAAACTTACATAATTTTAATAAAAGAATGTTTCTACACAAGGCTGAAAGCGAATCCAGACGGAAGACTCATCACGTTTCAGTTTCACAATTTACTGTTATTTTACGCAAGACTTTTCAGTTGTGTAGAGTCTCAAGCGTCACTTAAATCCGCCAGTTTCCGTCAACAACACAATTAAAGCTGGGAAAAGGCACCATTGATTCTAAGTGATAAAAAGAAAACAGGCTTCAGCTTAAACATTAACAGAAAACGAAAAGGAACTTTGAAGCTATACCACAATCATTCCACTGCGACGAAGTCTGAAACCCAACTGTCAGTTAAGGCCATTCACGTCAAAGCATTAGAAATCCTTAAAAAATTATCTGTCATGTAGCATAACAAACTCGTGATCTCATGAACGCAGCACATTTATAGCAAACCATTCGGTAAGGTCACTGGGCCTCAAAAACGACTGACATTTTATGATTCTCACTAAAAGTTTTACGAACGACTTCTACGACTTTTATCGCTCTGCGTAAATTCTTATATGAACAAAAATTTACATAAATTTGTTCAACTCGAATTCGTACGAACGGTTTTACGAACAATTTGCAAAAATTCGTTAAGCGCAGATTCTTACATATGGTTTTACGAAGTAATTTTCCGAACGATTCACACAAATGCAATTCGTCCGAAATATTTAAGAATGGTTTTATGAATGATTTGCGAAAATTTGTGTTGAACAAAAATAGTTGCAAATAGTTGTAGGAAACAAATTACACAATTTTGTCACATCTCAAATTCTAACGAATGGTTTTCCGAATGAGTTACTCAAATATGTTCAACTCAAAACCTTACAAGTAACTTTACGACCAAATTCACACATTTGTTTAACTGAAATTCTTACAAATGGCATAACCAATGACTTGCATGAATTTGTTCTCTGCGAATCCGCGGAAAAATTTCTACCATTCTTCAACTCAAATATTTTTACGAATGAGTTACTTAAGTTTGTTCAATGCAAATTCTTGCGAATAGTTAACATCATTTGTCCTGCTTGCGTTTCATGAATGAAGCCTGTTATTTGTACACTGTCGCAAGGCCCTTCTGATAAGAGGAACACACTGTGTTCGGAAACATTCCTGACCAGGTTAATGTCCCTGAGTGAACTATGGTAATGAAGAACTAGACAGTCAAATAGAGCAATGTAAAAAGACAGAAAAAAAGGCGAAGAACAAGTAATAAGAAGAATAAATAAAAGACATTACAATAGTGCCTTTGGAAAGAACCATTGTATAATATAACGTTCTTCTATATACACATTTCTTTTAAAAAGTGGTGCTCTATTGGTGATTCAGCAGGGACGCCCAGTCTTAATCTTAGAGACTTTCCTTCCTGTCTGTAATTTCCATAAACCTTAATGAACAAGTTTAGGTTTATTTAAATGATATTCTGCAGGAAGGTAGAGCTCTAGGGGCAAGACTGACCATGCCTCCGATATAGCTTTACATTTCAATAAATGACAATAGCCTCCATGCGCAGTTTCTTTCCCAATGCTTAATAAGGGGCGTGGCCAAAATAGCCACATTGAAACTCCCAATCACACGTTAGTGTCCTGTAGAAGGGGCTCTTTGGCCTCACCAGGAGGGTGGGGACTGTGCGGGTGGCCGTGGGGGGATGTGTGCTTCTTCCAGCTGCCCGCACGAGTGCCCATATGGGGGTGTTCGGGAATGAAAAGCGCCACCAGGAGCGCCAGCAGCACAGAACACGCACCAAAGAGGAACGGCGGTCCCGGGATTATTGCACTCTGTTAGAGGAACACATGAGGTGGAAACACGGTTAACGCAAAGACTTTTCACAAAACCGTCTACAGTTAAGGCCTATTTAGACAAATTTTCGTAACAAAACTATGCAATCACTTTTTTTAAATGCATCTCTATAAATAATAAACGATAAAACACTATATTGTGATAATTCACTCATTTTTACATATGGAGGCTAGTTTGAGTGTCGAATTGCTTGGATACCAATTATTCTGGAATTTTACCAAAAATGTACACAAATTAGATCCATTGTGAATTCTTGCAAATATATTTTTTAATTATTTACATTTATTCCGCCTTGAATTGTTTTACGAGCAATATACAGATTGTTACCAAACAATTCTTTCATGTATTCAAACTTTCTTTCATGTATTATTTCTTTCACTTTCGACTTCCAGTTTTTTCAGAGAATAACAAACGTTCGGCAATTTTACAATTTACACAAAATTGGTTTTCTGCTGACATTTCTACGAATGGTTCTATGAACAAATAACAAATTCAACTGCATGAATTTTTGCAAAAGCAATTCACAAATTGGTACTGAATTTTTTTAAAGAGTATTCAAGCTTTAAACTTCAGATCAAAAATTGTGCAAATTTTACGCACATTTTACACAAATTGGTTCAGCACAGGTTTTTACGAATGCTTCTACATACAGTTACCGACAAACTTGTTCTGCATGAATTCTTGCAAATAGTTTCATGACCTATTTAAATGTATTCCTCTTGACTTAAGAATACAGTCCTATTAACAACTTCCCCAAATTATGCTCTGATCAAAATCTTGCAAATATTTTTACGAACTATTCAAATTGATTTTGCTTTGATGTCTTAAGCAGCGTTTTACAAGCATTTTCAAAAACATACCAAACAATACCAATGGTACCAAACAATTCCTTTACGTATTCCAAATATAAACTTCATAACAAAAATTTAGCAATTTTATGAACAATTTACAAAAATTCTGCTCGACCTGTGGAAGCTAGGAGTTTTTTTTGTTTGTATTGCATTTCATTCACATATCCAAACTTCTTTCAGAAAATTATGAAAACGATTCAATGCACGAAAAGTATATTTTGTACTTAGTGTTGTTTAATAGCATTACACTAGAATTTTAACAAAAAATAAGTGTCTATTATTAAAAACTAATTTAACCATTAAAACAAACCACAATTGACAGTAAACAGCAATCAACGTAGTTCAGTTATATTTAACGATGTGCGGTGATTTACCTGTTGGTGGTGATCGTGGTGATGCTGTATATCCGGTTCTTTCTCTGGAACTTGGTCCAACTCGACATGAAAGATGTAGAAGATGAAGCCATAGAGAGCCGGACCCAAACCGTTACACAACCCGCGGATTCCCGTAACCATACCTTGACCCACGCCTGCAGAAACAAGAGCTTTAGCAGTCGACCTTAAATTAAAAATGTAAAAAAATAACATTTATGCATTTAGCAGACGCTTTTATCCAAAGCGACTTACAAGTGCATTCAGGCTATCAATTTATACTTATCATGTGTTCCCGGGGAATCGAACCCCCAACCTTGCGCTTGATAACGCAATGCTCTACCAATTGAGCTACAGGAACACTAAAGAATTACCTTAAAGAATAACCCTGCATCTATAACTTCATAAAACTCAAGAAAACATACCTTGTTGATCCGGATCGGCTGTGCGGGAAATCAGGGCGCTAACAGCAGGGAAAGTGATACTAGACATGGCGGCAAGGGCTCCAGCTGCCCACATCATCCTGGAGGTTTGGAGCAATGCATTGGACATTTCATTAGTAGTAATTGTTACATCATTCTTAACGCAACAGTTCAACCGAAAACCAAATATATAATTTACATCAGTTTTATAAACTAAAACAAAGCCTCTCGAGGCTTACCATGGCTCCGATCCGAACCCATACCAGGCGAGCTGCAGAATCTGAAATCCCAATCCCAGCAAAATTGTGTTCTTGTTCCCGATGGAACGCATTAGTAAACTTAATACAACTGTCTGTAGACAGAAAAAAAGTCACATTTAACATCATCCACAATATAAAATAATGACCAAAAAATATTTTACTAGTATGTATCTAACAGAAAAATACTGACCTGTGCAACAATAGACATCAATCCTAGAACAGCAATGAAAGCTGCAACACTTTCAGGTGAAAATCCCATTATCTGGATAAGAGGACAAAACATATGATAAACCAGACTTGCCCAGTAAACACAGTTCATTAAACAGCAAGTAAAATATGAACCACAGATTTGGATGAAATCCCTCCCTTGCTGTACCTGTTGCAGATAGAGGAAGAAGCTGGAGTATTGGCCAGCCTCAGGCAGATTTGACAGAAACACTGTTATACAGATGAGCAGAACCGTCGAGTCCTGGCCCACCTTCCTCAAAGACTAGAGAAGAAGAGATTGATGCTTAGGACCAAACTGTGTGGCAATGTCATTTTTTTAAAACCCTCTTCTTTGATTCAAGACTAGTCCTATTGTAAATTTTATACATTTTTTAAAGGCAGTGTGATGTTGGACATTTAATTGTGCAATAAAATTATTACTCATATTTTTACATCCAACACATTTAAGATTTAAAATTAATCTTTAAAAACTTTAGGAATTTTAAAACACCGCTCTATCCCGCAGGTGTCTGCCAAGTTTGGGGCTTGTGGCTTTAAAGCCCTAGGAGGAGTAGCGCTAATCTATTAAAATGCAATGTATTTAAAATGACTTTTTTTGTGTGTTTTAAATGTATTTAAATATTGCTAGAATTTTAATACTAGTTATTTGTTTGTTTATTTGTCGATAAAAAAAAAAAAAAAAAATAGCAAAAAATTACATTGGCTATTTAACTATAGACACATCTCTATTTGTAAAAATATTGAACAGCTACGAGTGTGATATTGCTCATATATATATATATATATATATATATATATATATATACACACACATGCAGTATTAATGAAGTCTGCATTCGTTTACGAGCCCACATGCGTAAAAGCCAACCTTAAAATCTGTCTTTAAGTTAGCGTGACCGTGCTAACCAATCAAAACCAAGTATAAGGTTGTGGGAAACTACAGCAGACTTCAGAGGAACTCTTTAGAACAACCCACGTGTTAAACCTTATATGACATGCGTACACAAAACTCCATTATGTTGACACATCATGCTTTTGAGAGGAAATGGGCGTAACAAATGTTTCCCTACAGAAAACCACACAGGATATGAGTAAAGTGTTAAGTGCTGTCCTCTGTTTTTAAAATGCACATTTTCGGCCAACACTCGCTTCACCGGTTACTATATATGCAATGCAGTTAATGTCCACAATGACATATTTCCAAATAAAACTGGTTATTCTTTAGGGAAATGCTTTAGTCCATTGGGAACTGATTGGACTGTGATATTGATGTACTGATAAAAAGGTACTGACAGCAAAGGGGTCTGCTTGTTCCCATGAGATTGGAGCGCCCCAGGAGGCCGGTCTCATTTTTTCCGGCAGTGATTCGGGCACGGCCACCAGGATAAAGCAGATGTCCAGCATAGCAATGGCAGAAGCCAGAACCACTACCAGACTGTCTCCGTAGACCTGACTCAGATACGCGCCGATGGCTGGGCTCGTCACCAGACTCGCCGCAAACGTGGCCGAGACCTTTCAGAGAACGGACAGAGAGGTTAATACAAAAACAAAGGTGTTAAAAGATAGGTGGCGTCATGTTGAGCGGTTCTCCATACCATGCCGTAAGCCATACTGCGCTCATGCTCTTGGGTGATGTCGGCCACATAGGCAAATATAACCGAGAAGGTAACGGCGAACACTCCAGATACAGAGATGATGGCAAAGTACCACCTGAAAAACATCAGGAACACTTATACACCTGCGCAAGCTTGTGATTTAAGATGTGCATTTGGATTACAAAATAGAAACTAATAGATATATCAGTGACAATGATATTTGGGCTTTTTGAGATGATCTGTACTGGCTGTTAACCAATATTACAATCAGTATGTTACAATAAAAAAAAATTAAAAAATGTATTTTTATTGTTTTTTTTTTTTTTTATTAAACAAAACTTTATTATTGGACATAGAAAATAATGAAACATGTAAAAAGAAAAAGTATGGATTTTGTGTACATCTTATTTGCTTCTTTTTTAATTAAAAAAAAAAATAATAATAATAATTAAAATAAATTAAATATTAAATTCAGAGTGAACATAATATAATGAAATAAAAAATTAAAGATAAACTGATTTTATTTTTTTTTAAATGCCAAAAGTATGCAACTAAACTATTCAATTTTTGGAACTTGAAAATGTGTTTACATCTCATCTTTTTGAATTCACACATAATAAAAAATAACTTTAAAAATAAAATACTAAAAAAACTAAACATCTTATATCAAATAATGACAACTATATAATGTAACAATAAAATAAAATAATAATTTTATAATTTAAATATAAAAAAAATTACTGATTTACCAAAATTTTGAAAGTTAAAATATACAAATTTTAACTAATTCAAAACATTAATAAATATTATAGCAGTATACGAATAATACTAAATTAACTCTGTTACAAAAAAATTTCATGATTAATATATTCAGATATCCAAATCTAATAAACTTAAATATAAATCAAACATTTAATTAAAAATAAAATAAACAACATTTAAATTTCTTTTTCTACATTTCATAAAAGTTAATACACATGTGTCCAAACAAAAGAAACACAGCGTACCATGGGCTGATCTTCAATAAAGGAATTGGAGCACACGTGAAGAAGACGGTGAGTAAAAGAAAGGACTTCCTTCCCCAAACGTCTGACAGAGCACCAATCAGAGGAGCGCTTAAAAACGACAGCAGACCCTGCGAACACAAACACGGCGCTTCAGAATCAAGAGCGAGACAGATCATCAGGATGTGAACTGAGGGATGTTAAAGACGATACCTTGACCCCCTGGATCAAGCCGTTCATGAGAAACGTGTGTTTGGGGAAGGTTTCATGAAGAGCCTGCAGACACAACATCAGTTATGACGCCAAAGCAACGTAAAGCTTTCCTACATGATCATATTACCCAATATAACATTACAACACCCATAACATGAAAACAACATCTTATTCTGGTTCAAAACAACCTCCACTTACTCCTAAAGTTGGTGCTGTCAGCAAACCCCAAGCGAAGAACTCCAGAAATATGACGATGACGGCGTGATAAACGCTTGGAGAACCATAGCCTTGAGGCTGGAGAGAGAAGAACCAGAGATGTCAACCATGGTGAAGAAACAAACCAGTATTATTACACATCCTCTGTGGCCTCGGATCGCTTGATTACACGATTAGGACTGTTTGAGGCCCGATCTATTAATCTTGAGTATCAGACGTTTTCGTGACAGGAATCGTGCACCTGTATTTCGAGCAGAAACCAACGCAGATTCTGACTTACTTTGTGCTGTAGCCAAGATTGAACAGAGTCAGAGAGGATACAAAATTACAAAACACAGGAGCTCTGGGAACTAGGCTCAAATTTGGACTAAACACAACCTACAATTTGAATAAAACAAGTGAGCAGGACATTTGATAACATCAATCATTTCTGGCCAGACAGCCAATCGTTTCTGGAAACATGTGGGTGAGTTTATGAAAATTTAAAGCAAATGATCTGCAACTCAACTGGAACGGACCACATTCACACACGTGACGGCCTCCTTTGAGTTTAAAGCTTTTTAGACAAATCTGACCATTATGATATTTATTGACACTGGTGTTGTTATTGATAACTAAAACTATTTAAAAATGGCTTGTGCTGTCAAACTATTCAAGTTTTTGTTTACATAATATATGAGCGTGTACTGAGTGTATGTGTATTATGTATATATAAACACATCCATGTGTATATTTACGAAAAATATGCTATTTTTATATATTAAATATATTTATATATAATTTAAAATATAAGAACATAAATATGTAAATATTTTCAAAATATACACTGTATGTGTGTGCATGTATACATAATAAATAAACATAGTAAACATACATATAGTAAATAAACAAAAACTTTTATTTTGGATGCGATTAATCACGATTAATTGTTGCCCAGCTCTAAAATAGCTTTCAGTGAAATACATAAAACTAAATATATAAATGGCAAAGGCACAAAACTAAAATTACAATAAATAATATTACTAAAACTTAAAAATTATAAATGTATTTCTAAAAATGTGAAATATATTAAGTTTAAGTATTCAAATTAGTACACTTGACATAATAATAAAATAGAAATATTTACACGAAACACATAGCTAATAATAACAACATTACTTTAACTTACTACAATTAACATAAAATGTTAAATTAAAATATAAACATTTTAAATTAAAAAGCTATTTAAAAATGTTAATATAAATAAAAGAATATAAAAAACATAACATCGTTCTTTGATATTTATCATGATACTGATTGATTATCATATCCATGTAAAAAAAAAAGAAAAAAAAAAAGAGCAAAACTAGGTTTAGCAATACTAAGTTCTTCTAAAATATTAGTTCCTCAATTAAAAAAATGTGTGTTTGCATCCCAACTGCAGCTTTTAAATTAATTAATACAGCGTTTAATCTAATAGTGTGTAAGGCAATAACTGTATCTTTTTATTCTCTTTTACGTAATGTAAGGTGACTAGTGTTTTTTATTTATTTTTTATTATGTTTGTTATTAATTGTATGGTGCTGGTGAGCCAAAGACAATTTTCCACTCAAGTGGACAATAAAGTTAAACAATTTGTTTTGTTTGAACGTTATAATAGTTAAGTCCATTTATATTAATAAAATCACGTATGATCTTCGGATTTATGTGCGCTGGTGTGATTTATTACAATTTTACAGGAAGTAAATACTGATGTTTACAGCCTTGAATGTCAGTTAACGTTACTCCTCCAACGCGTGCTCAAAAGCATTTTGTCTTTCAGAGGTTGAAATAATACTTATGTATTATGCCAATTTAAGACTTTAACGGTTGAATTCTTTAACGTTTTTTTGCGGTTGAATACAATAAGACGCTCACCGTTCCTCCATCCTTGATGATGATTTTCTTCGCCAGTAACAAACTGCGATTCACTCGCTTCTTCTTCTTCTGGGTCATATTATCATCTTAGTTCTTCACGCTAGATTAAAATCGGCTTCGTTTGAACGCAAACGCATCTGTGTGGATGTTGAGAGGGAGACGGAGGAGGAAAGAAGGGGGATATTTAGCAGTTTTGGGCTGTTCTCGGTCCATTCAGTTTCGCATCATGTATACTGCAGCCATCTTCCCGAAGAGACTCATGGTGTGCGTCATGACGTCGGCATCATTCGATTCCGCCAGGACACGCCCACACACAATGCGCACACGTGGTCAAAACACGAGGAACGAATAACTAAAATTCTTTTTTGCTTTTTCTGGTATTTAAAAAATTAGATTTTATTTTTTTTAACACATTTTTATACAAGACATTTTCCTTGTTATGTTCCTTGTTAATTTTTTTTGTTGTTGTTGCTGAATTAATTTTATATATATATATATATATATATATATATATATATATATATATATATATATATATATATTTCTTTTGATAAACTTCATTTAGTGCACTTTAACTTATAGACCCCTCCCTTACAGTTTTTCAGTTGTACCTGGTTGTCTCTCGCGGTGTATGTCCATTAAATCACAAACGCCAAAACATTAATGAATGAACTTTATTTTGCATTGAACAAAAGTACGTTTCATGGCTCTGCAGTACCATGCATCCCTTCAGATCGAAGATTTGGGATGTCAGAGGTGCCTCACGGTCCTCTAAAATATATTCAAGCTATAAACAAACAAAACAACAGACCACAGCACATAAATACCACACATTACGGTTTCTGTCATGAAGAAGCTTTAAGCAATAAATAATAAATATGTAATGAACACCTATATTTTTAGGTGTGGTAATGTAATACCAGCACCATTTAGTGAACCCTTTTTCTTCTCTGTAGTCTCAGGAAATTTTCTATTTAATATGAGGAATAATCTACTGCCAGTACAAGTCTGACAACTACTGATAACGAAAAACTTAATTTACAGGCTTCCAATAAGCCTACCGCAACTTTAGTCTCTATTTTTGCTCTTCTAAAACAATACGGTGCGTCATTCACACACTTACATGCTACATTCAATAGTATGCATGTGCCAACTGCTGGTGTGAACACTCTGGATGGTTTCACTCGATGAGAAGACAAACCTATTCAAGCCAAAAGTGATTAAACAATGTTTTCTTCTCTGAGATGTTCTTGTCAAGACATCTGTCAAGCAAATTTAAGATGGAGGGACACTGATTTTTGTCTTTATGTGACTCAAGTTACAGAAAACCATGACAATCGTATTAAAAAAAACAACCCTCGTACAAGAAACCATGGAATTTATATTAAAAGAACAGCCAAAGACCAGAAAACATGGCACCTGAGTTACCGGAAAACATGGAAATCATGGCAACCATGTTATTAGAAGCAACTGTCAGACTAGAACCTATGGCAAATGTGTTATAGGAATAACTGTCAGTCTGGAAACCCTGCCAACTGATACACAGGAACACTTCTTAGCCTGAAAACCATGGCAATTGTGTTAACAGGTACATCTCTCAGAAAGAAGCCCATGGCAACTATGTGACAGGAACCTCCCTCAGACTGGAAACCAGGAGAACAGCATTACAGAACAACCCTCAGGCGGGAAAATTTAACAAAAGTCAAGCCATTACAGGCAACATGGTCAAAACTGATGAAAGGAAATGTTTACAATCTACAAAAGAAGCTCTACTATAGTAATTCTGCAGAAGATTTGTTTGTTGGATATATTATAATTTCTAATCTCTTGACGGTGCACGCAGGGAAATTATAAGGAGTGAGTTGATGTGGACGGCTGATTTTCACTTCAGGACTGGTTTTACAGCTGCACCGCAGTCCTCTTCATCATTTTCTTGTCTCGCGTCGGTCTTTTTCTTCACCAGTTTCTTCCAAAGTCAATGTGCGTTTGAGCCGCTCTCACTCTCTCCGTCCCTCATTGGAGTTTGCTGAGGAAGTCGAGCAGAGCGCGGTGGAAGTCGCGGGGTTTGTCCATGTAACAGGCGTGCCGCGCTCCCGCCAGCTTCACCACGGTGTGATGAGGCAGCTGAATCAGGTTCTTCTGAGACTGGGCGCCCAGGTTGGTGTCTAACTCTCCGTATATGATCAGTGTAGGAGTCTGAGAAGTGAGAATCAAAACCCAACATTCAAATCAAGGAATTCTTAAGTGTGAGATGTTTTTAAAGGAATACGCCACCTGGATGTCGCGGTACTGCTGTGGGGTGATGCCACGGGTGCCCACGGGGGCGATGGGCACAAAGCCATGCAGCTGGGTGCTGTGTTTCTGGAGGAACGGCAGGGCGTAATGGCCGCTCATAGACGGGCTCAGTAACACCGGTGCTCGCACGCCCAGAGACTCCAGAAAACGCTTTAGCAGGTCCACGCGGCTCTGATCCGACTTTACAGACTCGGAGTCCGGAGAATTCCCAAAACCTGACCAGAAACAAGACCTTTTAGTGACCTGCTTTAGACGTTTTTAATAAATAAGCACATCAAGAACATTAATCAAGTGAAATGGAAGTTTACTGAGCTCATACCGGGCAGGTCGAGAGCGAGGGCCTGGTACCCATTGGACGCCAGCAGGCTGAGGGTGCCCAACTCCTCCCAAGTCTTAGAGGTGAAGGCCTGACCATGAAGAAGCACCATCTGCAGCCTGATGGAGTAACAGTTTACAGTTACATAACAATAGGTCAGAATATTTATATGCAGTATTTAGTAAATTACCATGGTTTTCATTAAAATACCACTGTTAAAATAAATCCGTTCATCTACCTATCAAAACGTTCAAGCAACCAGCCAAAATGCCCTAGCTACCATTCAGAACATTTTAGACTATTCTAATGATGTCTTTCATACTTTTCCTGACCTTGACACTGTTATTTATTTAGCAGTCTATGGGACAGACACAAGCCTCCTGGATTTCATCCAAAATATCTTAAATTGTGTTCCAAAGACGAACAAAGCTTTTAAGTGTTTGGAAGGACACGGGGGTAAGTGATTAATGACAAATTAATCTTGTCATGACAAAATGACAAGTGATTAATGACTCAATTTCCATGTTGGGGTGGACTAATATCCCTTTAAACCATGGTAAACACAAATTAACCATAGTTTAACCATGATGCTGGTACAATGCTTTGCCCCATAGACGCATATTAGATTACCAATTGGTTATCAACTGAAGAAATAATCAGATGTACTATTCTATTCTATAGAGCGTTCCAATTATGACGTAAGTTTGGAACGTTCCAATAATGCGCCAAAATTATCTCTGTAGCTCAATACAGCCATTGTATAACTAATAAACCCTAAATTGTAAGGTAACCTGACCTGGGCACAATCTGTCGCCCAGCGCTGTCCACAGGCAGAGCCTCTCTGAAGAAGAGCGGCGGGTCTCCGGGCAGCTGTCCGGTCCTCACCGTGATGTTGACGCTGTTCTGCGGCGGCGGCGGAGGAGGAGAGGCGGCGATCAGGCCCCTCCGCTGCTGCACCTCCAGAGACGGCTCCTTGCTCCCCTGCCGCATGGAGGGCAGCAGCAGATACAGCAGCACTGTGGCCAGCAGCACCAGCCCCAACACAACCAGACGGTTGCGGAGGAAGTTCATCATCTGCATGTAAACCCATTAATCACCGCAGATGAAACAATCACACTCGGTTTAACCGGCTGACACGAGGAGCAACCATTAATCGCAGCAGATTAAACCTCCAGACTCCATTTTAACTGGGTGACACGAAAAAAAAAAACGCGAACATTATCTGAAATGCATGATCGGAATCATAAAATACTTTAAAACAGAGTATGCGTTATTACATTTTTTTTAGTTAATGCATAATGCATCTAAAAAACGTCGCTGAAATAAAGTGCGCAGACGTGCTGCAACCAATAAATGCAATAACATGACAGCTATGTCATACATTTAGTACTTACCTAAAAAATATACGCAACCCTGTAAATGTCCAATAATCGATGGCTGTCGGAAAGTTTGCGATTGATCATAATTCGCGTGTAATCAACAATCGCGCAGCGTCAACGCGTCTTCCACAATAATAGTTCCGTGTGGAAACGGCGCGCGCGATGGTTCCGATTCTGTTTAGTCGCGCTCAGTGACTCATTCCTGTGTCTGTTGTTGCGAAATAATGTATCATAATAATAGGGCATGTTACTACACATTAGGTATTTTACTATAATAAAACCTGTCAACTGCCACCCTAAATTTACTTCACTATATTACAATTAAATCCTAATCTAATCATGACAAACTATATATCGTAGGAAAGGTCTTAGACTCCTAATTACCAATCTTTTTTGTTAGAAATTATGTAGGAAAAGTAATAAATTAATTTATGGCAAGAGTGCACCTCAAAAACCTACATCATAACAGGAGTTCTGACCTTTGTGAGATAGTTTTGATTTCTATTCTAGTCAAATAAAGAGAAAACTATGTGCAGTGTTCAGCAGAGCTCAATGTAAAATTGTACAAGGTGACGTATTGGCTTAGACATGTGAATGCAGTGTGATTCCCAACTGCATGAGCCACAGACTCCAGTATTGCAAACACACGGAGGATCCCAGAGCGAAGAAGAAAGGAGAGAATAAAAGGAGACTGGATGTCTGGTTTGAGTTATAATAACACAAGTCGTTCTCTGTGCTGCCAGCCCCTAAGGTTCGCTTTGGCACGGTCCGTCTACCCCCTCAGAAGCGGAGCAGGACCTAGAAAACAAGAAACCAAGGGCTGGAAAAACTAGGTGATGTGAAGAATTCGATTCCTAAATATGTATCATAACAATTCACTGTTTCTACAAAAATGTCTAGTTTAAATGAAACGAATGCCAGATTTTCAAAATGGTTTCGGACTGGAGTTACTTCGTGAGAATCTAAGAAAAATGACAAGCAAGATTTTAGTAACTTTTAAATATGAGATTTATTGTAAAAATATAAAACGAACCACTTTCAGAACAATTCACTTGACTGAGTCACCCAATACAACACAAGATTTGGTATCAGATTTCTATTGTATGAAAATAAAAATGAAGCCTTTTAGGTTTAATTTAGCACTTCAGTTAACACAGTCAGTTAAAGAGACTTTTCACCCAAATATGCAATTTCTATCATTACCTACTTTGCTGACAGACAAGAAAACAGTATGTAAATGACAGAATTTTCTTTTTTGGGTGAGCTATGCTTTTAGAGGCACTACAACAACAAAAAAATAACTACAGGGACGAAGTAAAAAAAACACATCGACATCTAGATTCATGTTTGGCATCACAAGCTTTGCAAAAATTCCTCACTATTCAGCAGTGGTCTAAGAAAACCTGTCAAGAGCATGTCTGAAGTCACATTTCACCCCCAAATTAAAAGAAAATAATGACAAAACTTATATTTTGCATAAAGAAACCTAATTAAAGGACCATTAAGATCCGTTGTGACATTTTCATCATAATTATGCACATTCACAAACATTATTACTATAATCAGAATCACATCGAGGATCATGAGAATTAAAAGTAATTAAGAAATCTGTTTGAATACATTATAATTTTCAATATAATTTACAACAAATGCTTAATTTACATAAAGAGAATCAAATTGAAAATTCAATCATTTTAATAATAACACTGTATTAATGACGACAACAACAGCAAAAAAGAAAACGCACAAATCTCATGGAATCAAATCAAAACCAATGGAAAAAAATAAAGAAAATGTTCCTAAAACAGGCTTCATTTTCCTCATGCAAAATGTAATTTCTTCAAATTTTGAGTGAAATGTAATACAGCAGACAGATTTAAATCTAAGTGAGGTTTTGATGAGGCAGCAGAGTTGCAAGTAACAAAACAAGTCCTTTTTAAGGAACTGGTCATGTGACTCACAGCAGAAATAAGGTCACAACTGGTTTTACGCAGGTATAAAGGAAAAAAATACAAAAGGCCTCAGATGACAGCGGAAACCACCACATCAAATTTAGATTTTTTTTTTTTTTTCATGAAAAAATGCATACGGACAAGATCAAATTTCTTCCACACATTCACAAACATCAAACCTAGACAAAAATCACAATACCGTCTGTCGAGGTTCAGCCTCCCATGCAGCAGGGGGCGATATACTCGAACAAAAAAAACACACTGAGCCACCACTGTGCTGTACATACAGTCCACAGAGTTAGCGTGCGCGTTCAAATTGTAGTGAACAAAAGGCCTTTCACACATTTCTTGATGAGAAGGTCTGTTGTGTATCGTCCTCAAACCACATCTAATGAACTCCTCAGTGCAGGAAGCCCATCAAGAGCAGCGGCAACAGCAGAACTTGCAGAAACGTGGTCCAGACGAGCGCAGCTCTATTCCCAACTTCCCTCTGGCTGCAGTCGTCACCGGTGTAGCCGTTATAGCACTGACACTGGAACTCGTCCCGTACGCGGCTCAGCTCTTCTTCTCCCATCTGTCCCGACACCTTCAGCGTGCTTCCCTGACGCTCTATGCTGTGGGTGTTTGAGCTGAGATGAAGGTACGTGTCCGTGTCGGGATGTTTCCGAAGGCAGCGGCCGTGAAATCCACAGAGGTTTCGGCTGCACTGCTCGGCGGCTGACGTCACGTTCAGCAGGTAACGACCCAACGGCCCTCGCAGGTATTGATTAAGACTGGAACAAGCAGCCTGGAAGAAACAAGAGGAAGGAATTCATCAAATATGACTTTTTTTCATACATTAGGATGTAAATTAGACCAGTATCTTTCGCAATCACTAACTGCGAAGATGCATTGGCCAATATTTATCATGATGATCTTTATTATGCATTGGCATAATAAAATAAATACTTTCTACTTCTATATATATATATATATATATATATATATATATATATATTCAGTTTAATATCATTATTTTAACTTATTTTCGCATAAGATTAATATAAAATGTAATTTCATTTTTTTATATGATTATACATATGTTTAAATATAAACAATTTCTGTAAAAATATATATTTATAAAATATAATATATATATATATATATATATACACACACACAAACACACACAAAACATACATGTAATTAATTCAAATATAATTTTATTTTAACATTTTCATTTTTATATAAGATTAATAAAAATGGTAATATTTCATAATATACAAACACATTAAACTAATACTTTTGATCAAATAAAAAAAAATGTGTGTATATATATCTGAATATTTGGTAAAATATTTAATTCAGCTGTTTTGTTTACATTGTGTGTACACAACAAGTTGGCGCTTTAAGTTGGTGTAATAAATGCCTTACAAATGATGAAAGAAATGTTGTAATAAATACACTGTTAAATGTTTTTAAGATGATGATAAAATTAATCTAAGTAAAACTAGGGGAAACTAGTATGCAATACATTAACAAAAACTAAAAACTCTAATATAGTCTGATAACCAATTTGATATCAATATACTGACAATCACTAAAAAGACCTCATTATGGTTTTAAAAGACACCTCCACTTCATGTCGAGGTCAGTGTTTATCAGTGTTTACAAGATCCTTTTTGTTTATATCTCTCTCTGCATTCTACAGAAGCCTTGAACTACAATGTAAAAATCAATGTGGGTGGAAAAATAATAGTGTCTTAGTTTCTTCAAGAGCCTAAGTTCAAACACTTTTTCTTTCTTCAAACCTTTTTTTTTTGTGTCTCTTTTCAAAACTCTTTTCTCTCTTCAAAACTTTCTTTCTCTCCAACTCCAATTAGCGTGCAGTACCAACATCGGCCACCAGATTAAAGTGCACTTAATTTAAATACTGTTCACATTTCATACTGATGGTGGCCGATGTTGGTACTGCATGTTCATGTTAGCTAGCCATTTTAGAGAGAAAAAAAAAGGCTCTAAGTCACTAATTTATTTATTTTTCTCCACATTACAGTTCAGGGCTTCCGAAGTGTTCTAGATCTACTATTAAAAAACCCAACATGACTCAACCGCTGATATCAATTAATGTGAAGGAGGCGAGTTAGCGCTCAGGGGTGCGCTTCCCAAAACCATAGTTGCTAACCTGTTAGCAACTTAGTTGGTTAGCAATGGGAAATTGCATTGCAACCAACAAAGTTGCTAACTTAGCAACTATGGTTTTGGGAAGCGCACCCCTGATCAGGCCACAAACTTACATGACTGCTAGCGTAGTTGGAGTCGCCCCAGAAGATGAGGCCCGCTACACCCAACGCCACGCTCTCGCCGATGGTCGACACCAGATCCATCTGCGCACAGACAGAAAGAATCATCAGATCATCACAACACACATGTTAGGATCTGATCATGAAGCAAAACCGGTGTTTTAGATAACGCTTAACCCACAAATGGAAATCGCTCTTACAAAAAACGAACAAACAAAATAAAAGTCATCACCGAACACAACTCCTCACACTGAGCTTCTTGTGAGTGTTTGTAAATAGTCCATCTGGTTAATGGACAACAAAACTTTATTGTTCTCTTTCTTGACACACACTTCATCTCCAGCCTTTCATTACATTAGTGACAATTACTCGTTCATTCTTTGGCGTTTGTTGAAACGCTTCACCTCTCGTTCCACAGACACTGATGTCACTTCCTGCGACAATCCAAACTTTTCTGCTTGATAAATTAATCCCTGACTTCTCTATGGCAGACGTGACGTGTATCAAATCACAAAAGTACTGCTATTTTACATTAATGGTATTAGTATTTAACAACAATTATAATCTTTAATGATGGTGAATTAATGTGATATATAATTAATGTGAGTATAAATTATTAATTTATCATCAGATATAAAATTACAACAGCAATAATAATTATTAGTATGACTATTTAATAATAGAATAGAATAATAAAAATATGAATTATTTATTATAAGTTTTATATTTATTATAGAATAAATACAACGATGATAATAATAATAATAATAGACATTAAAACTATTAATATTTAATAACAACCACAATATTACTACTACTAATAATAATAATTATTATTAAATGACACTTAATTATAATTAAATTATTATATTAATAGCATTAATATTCAACAATATAAATAATTATGATTACAATGGTTATTATTATTCAACAATACTAATTAATTATAAGATATAAAATAAAACAACTATGATAATAATCGTAATGTCATACAAAAATATAAACTGACAGAGAATTAAAAAACAAACAAACAAAAAAACATTAAAAGTCTTACTTTTCAAATAAAATGTACATTGTTTAATGAAATTTTTCACTGATTCCGGTTTGAGAATTGTGTTTACAGTTACACTTCCAGAGATCTCATTTTCATGTTATTAAACTAAATATATGACAGTGTTGTGGTGAGTTCTTGAATTATACAATAATTAATTAGTGTGTAGATTTTACAGCAGAGTTTATTCAGACAAAACATTCCTTCATAAGGCTGTTAATTCACCAGCTCATGTGACAAATCAAGAAAAGTTTCCCGCTAAGAGTGTGCTATAGCTCAAGTGTAGTGTTTTTCTCAGACATTCTGGAAAAGTGGCTTGGCTTGTATTTTTATACCTGGCAGTGCTCAGGCTCTCCACACATGTCTGACGAACCCACAGTCATTCTCTTACATCATCATCTTCAGCCTCCAGACAGACCAGAATTACTCTACAGACTACAAGGACAGTTTTACAGACGGGTCATGTGACCAGCGGTGATGTCAGTATGGATGATTAGCTACAGTCTGCTAACTAGGCATAGTATGATAAGATGTTATTGGTAAGACACAAAATTATTACAACGATTCTTATTTTTATTTATTCATTTTGTTGTCATTTTTTACAAACTGATAGCTATAATTTTTTTATTAACATATATATATATATATATATATATATATATATATATATATATATATATAAAATTACAATTCATATTAGCACTTACAGTAAAAATTTGCATTATTTATAGAATCTATATAAATGTTTTTAATATATGTAAAAAAATGAATTAAATATATTAAAAGAAAAATATGAATATTAAATTACAATTGATATTAATATTACATTTACAAATATTAAAATAAAAAAACAATATTACATTTAAAATGTGTTTTACACAACTTTCATTTTAATAAATATTAATATTAAATCAAACAATAAATAATAATAAAAAATATATATTTTTTAATAAATCTATTTTTTTCTTAGTCATTTGACCCTATTCAATAGACATGTTAAATGGGTGTATTTTTCAATCAGAGGAACTAATCTGGACCAACTAGTTTTTTTTTTTTTTTTTTTTATGCAGTACCAAATGTATTCTCTACAAAAAAATTTTAGGAAATAATTGTTATATAGACATCACCTTGACATAGTCACCACTGATAAAACTTGTAAATATAATGTAGAAACTTCATTTCTGTGAAGCTGCTTTGCAACGATTTGTATCGTGAAAAGCACTATTCAAATAACCATGAGCTGAATTTAATGTAATTATTTTTTATAATATTTTCAAATGCATTGTACGATAAGTGCTTTTATAATTCCCTCTGTATTGATTTTTTAAGAAAACATTGATTAAGAATCATATTAGTAATTTAGTTGTGTCAGGCATGTTGACCTGAATACTGAACTTTCACTGCTCATTAAGCTCTGGGTTGGTTTTAAATGCGTGTTGGTAAACATCATCCGACGCCTGCTCCAGTAAACCTCAGGGTCTCACGTGTCATCCGAGCTGCTGATGGCATTGTGACGAGACTCGATGAGGAACACAGATGAGTCTGTCTCCAGACAGCTGAGAAGATTCTGCATGTGTGCTTGCTATATTTAGGAAAAGCCGCAACAGTCCCGTTGAGAACATGGCTCAACGGCAGGATAAACACACCATGACACTGCACTCCTGAAATACGAACACCTCTGAAACAGCTGAACTTCCCTCAAACAGCTACAGAAGCCAACAAACCATCACAAAGACCTGCCTCTAATATTTACTGTGGATAAAGATCTGGGCTGGTGTCCAAAAGGTGGAACATTTAAATTCTGCAAAACTGATCTTAGGTTACTTACCTCAGGAACCTACAATAAGTGTCTCTTTAGATTAAAAAATCATTATTTAGACTTAGGCTGCACAACATATCGGTATATCGGTTAACCATATCGTTTATTGGCCAATATTAAAAATGTTTTAATTAGATATGTAATTATTAATGCTAATTTTAAAACATTTATAATGTAACACTGTACAATGTAATCTCATAATGCATATTCTAATTTTACACTATATACATTTTTCATACCATATATTACAATGTTTAATGTTAAACTTACCGGTAAAATGTAAAATTATTTAAATTAAATTTGTGTTTTATGTGTATTGTTTAATAATATAATTTTAATAATAAAAAATTTAAAAACAATAAAATAAAATGACAGATTTATTGTGATGCACATATCATGACCTGTATATATATATATATATATATATATATATATATATATATATATATATATATATATATATATATATATATATATATATATATATATATATATATAAAACCGATACTAATAAGCCGATAATTACTTTTAAGTAAAGGCCCGATAGCCGATAAATAGCCAATAATTGCAATTCCAAAATATTTAATATAAAATAAATGAAATCATTAAATGCCCCAATTTTAGGCCTCAAAATTATAATATACAGTATAATTGTTAAAAATTTATATTCATTTTGAGATCTGCTAAATATAATATTCACCAGTGTAATTAATTATTTATTATTTAAGATTAACTTTCAGTGAGTGTTAGATAGAGGAAAGTGTAATCTAAATGTAAAAATAGAGCAAACAACCATGAGCAACAATTAAATATCCAATATCACCTGAAAAAAACGATAGTATTGACCGATAATTAATATGAGACCAATATGTTGTGCACGACTACTTCAACAAACAAGCATCAACACTGGTTCAGTATTAACACTTTTTTTTTTTGAGGAAAATCAAACACTGCCACACCAAGAGCAACACAAGCCTCACCTTACGAAAATCTCACCTCTGTCAGCAGCAGGAGATCAAGAGGGTGGCTGTTAGAAGCTGGAGGACTGTTTTGGTAAGTGGGCCGCGTGTAGACAAACACAGGCCTGGCTGACCCATCCCCAACAGAAGCCAACCTCATGCCCTCCTTGACCCGGTTTCGTACAAACTGGCGTCCGGCCGCTTGGTCCTTCAGCACTTTAGCCATGTATATGGAAGGATACAGGGCTGTACTCTCCATCCACAGCCACTTTAGTTGGTCGTTCCTGGTCACCTCCACATCCGGACAGCGTCCCGTGTAGTTCTTACTTTGGTAATTGTGATTGTAACAATCAGGAAAGAGGTAGAAACCCCAAAGTTGCTGGGGCCGTAAGTTCTTGGCCGATCGAAGCGTCTCCAACATGAACTTTTGTGCAGAAAGCTCAAACTCTTGCTGGGCCACTTTGGCCACCTGATGTTGAGGCCAAGTTGGGTTTTTGTTAGCGACTAACCGTCGCGAACCATCACGGTAAATGTTTTTAGGACCCCAATTACGTATCCAGAGGGGCCGCCACTCCTCCCAGTCGATCACAGCGAGCCCTTTCACTGTCGAGTCCTTGATGTACTTCTTGAGCCCTTCCGGCATCCGTTCTAGGTGTTCTGTGAGACTGGCAACTTGAGGTAGGCCACTGTTGACTGGAGTGCCGTCCGACTCAAAATACGGGTACAAACCTAATCGGTCATGATAAAAAATTGTGAGATTTTGCTTGGTGAAGCCCTCGTTCGGTGACGCCACTATTTGGAATTGATCTAACTGGAAGGTGACTTCATGTCGAGGTCTACAGTCTTCAGTAGGGGCGTTCCAGGCCAAAACCAAAGGCTTGCCGGAATACAGTGGCCATCTGGTGTTTTTTAACTGCTGTGCCTTTAAACAGGTCCAAAAAAGCATTGAAAATAAGAGACGCAGCCAGGAGACCCACTGAGGTCGGGTCGCCCCAAATTGCCATGTGATGTTTCTCATTTCAGACCTAAGAATACAGAAAACCACTACAATTAATACCATTTGAAACTCACTTTGAATGTTCTAAAGCATGTTAAAACATTGGTCCACTTGAAGTTTAGTTCACGGTTACATTATACATAGATGACAGCACTTACAATTATAAACTTTGCCCAACTTTATCATAAGATCATAAAAAAAAAACTGATAATGCATTGGAATCGAACCTATGACCTTGGCTTTGTAAGTACCATGCTCTACCAGTAGAGCTAAAACTTCAAAAGTAAAAAAAAAAAAAAAAACCGTGGGTGGAATGAACTTTCAAAACAAAGAAAGGAAGGAATAAAATATGACTTGTTATTAATACAAACAACCAATTGCATAAGCACATCCTATACAAGCATTAAAATAGACATGTTAAAATCAATTGTTACATTATTAATATACTTACACATATAAATTAAACATTTACATTCCGGCACCTACCAAACTTTTGTCAAATGCTTGTAAAATATATTTTTACAGTACAAGTGATCGCTGGGAATCGAATCCATGATCTCGGGATTATTAGAACGCCGTTCTGACCGTTTAAACTAGAACGTTTAAACTTTGTTTCAAACTTGCGATTTGGATCATCGTTCAGTTTTAACATCGTGCATGTTAAAAACAAAAACAGTTATATAAACTAACTGTTTAAGGAAACGCTGACCTGTATAAATCGAACTGAACCCGTTCAGCACACCGGTCCAATCACTCATAAACTACCACGTAGCGTCCCCCCATCCATCGAGCGGTTCCCAACACCCCATAAATACAAAGTCCCAATTGCTATTTTTAAAACAAAACAGTCTATTATCATTGTTTCGACGTCTTTGAAACATCCCGTTCACGTTTTGTGAGTAGTGCTCGTGCCCAGCTGGCTCATCTCTTCTGGATCAGCGATTGAATGTGTGAGGTTGTTTCCTCAGATTGATAAATGTAGTTGGGGATATAGAGGGGTGCGGGTTCGTTTAAATTACGCAGTTTGTTATTCTGTAGCGTTACAGAGTCCACTCGATGTAATACGATATTTAATTATACAATAAATCTATATAAAGTGCCAAAGTCGTTCCTTTCGGTGCAAACGCATAGGAGTACTATTAAATGTGCTCCCTGTCCCCCCTACATGGCGAGTTGGTTTAGTCCGAGTTTCTCCGCTGGGGATAAAGAAGCGCTTCCACTGATTTTAGAGCCTTATACACATTTACATTATATTACATTTACATTTAGTCATTTAGCATTACAGACGCTTTTATCCAAAGCGATTTACAAATGATTACAATGGAAGCAATCAAAATCAACAAAACAACATTGATAAGTAAGCAAGAAAAGCAGTAAATGAATAGTGTGCAAGTCGAAAAGGGACGTTTTTTTTAAAGAATATAATTAGAATAATATTTTGTACTGAAAGAAAACAAACAATAACCGAAAATTACTACAAATATAATTACATGAAGGTATTTCTAAATATAAGTGCAATGAAAAAACATGTAGGCTACGCAACAAGTGCACTTAATTCAAATGCAAGTATAGTAATTACCTCAATACAAAGCTCAAATAAAAAATACTGAAAATAAAAGAAAATTGTGTCCACACTTTAGACTGTTTGATGTTACATTCAAACCACCATGGGGTTCTTTCTTCTTTATGTGTGTGTGTGTGTGTGTGTGTGTATATATATATATATATATATATATATATATATATATATATATATATATATATATATATATATATATATATATATATATATATATATATATTAATGACTTTATAAAAAAAATATATTTTTCATTATTTATGACATTTAAACCATACAGAATTCATGCACCTCTGGACTAAATACTATGTAATAAAGCATTCTGGGTGGAAAAATAATATAGCATTGTTTATGAAGCATAAAACAGTATTTGTTGTGCTTGTTATTTATGTAATAATTAATGCATCCAAAGGATGCATAATTTTTATATGACCAAAAAACCCTCTTTGTTTTAGGATCTACACGTTTAAACCCCCTTCAAATACACTGATCATCGATTGATGTGTTATATACGTATCATATTTCACTCCGAAATCACTCTGAGAATGAAATGCACTCTTTTCTGCCTTTCCTTCCTTTTCTATTAGTATTATTTTCCACATTATGAGAGTAAAACTACAGCATGACTGAAGACTCTGACTATTAAAAAGTCCTGAGGTAATATTAGGTTTTTTACAAGGAACCATAATAGTACATATGTTTTTGTTGTTTTTTTGGACATGTATCACTTAAATACCATGTTTTTGAACACAAATCACACTAATACGATATACTCTTGTGAATTACATTAGGCTACCATAAACTGTAAAATAAGCCAGTGATGATGTTACGCAACATAGTGTTGGCAGAATGGGTATTAACCTTTGAGAGACAGGAAGTCAGCTGACTGCAGGGAAGAGCGCTTTCCTGTGACTTTTGGGATCATGTGTGTGCTGACTCACCTGAAACTGATCATGGATTTGTGAATGAATCCACAAAACAATCCCAGCACCTCATAAATCCTCACTCACTGTTCTTTGAACACATTTCACCATGAGTATCCTATTAACCCACTCGCTCTTTACGGATGCAAATGTTCACTAATGTTCAGAGAACAAAAGCTCTTTCAGCCTCATCGAATCCCTATAGGACTCCTATATAACATAAAGGCCTCCCGGAAAGTCCTTGTTTCCATGTGTTACAGTGAAGATGGGTGTAATGACAAGCTGCGGTCAGTGCTATAGGAGTTGTGAGGTCTACATTAGTGGAGAAGTGGAAGGGGGGCGGACAGAAGGAAAACCACCCACAGCTGCAGGCCAGAGGGGTCAGCTTTGATGTCGTCTTTGAACGGCAGATGTCACGAAAACGTCACAACTGAAATCAATCCAGTTGGGATACTTCATCTAGAACTGAAGATAAGGAAGTAGATCGAGTGCATCTATCGCTCAAATGATGAATGCATGTTTGCTTCTGTCCGCAGCAGGAGGCAGACATTCCGGACGAGTCCCCGCTCCGGGCGGAATACCTCAATCCTAAAACACATCTTGTTCTAATAAAGGACTGTAAGAGCCAACACAGACCCTTCCAGCCTCTTATAAACAGAGGACAGATCATACAGCTGTGAGTGTTTCGCACCACTAATGTCAAATTATGTGAGGTAAAAACATGAAAAAACTCTCCATCTGACTTTGACAGGTGTACGTTCCTTAATGTTCAAATTCTCTTTGGAAATCTCATGCCCACTGTTTTTATCATTAATTAAAACTATATATATATATTTTTTTTTTTTTTTTCTGCGAATTGAAATAAATGAAATATAAACAGAATATAAAAACTTATTTCATTCAGGTTAGTTGAGAAAGAAAACAAAATCAGATTTTGTTGAGTTTAAGTACTAAAATGACTAAATGTGAATTAAAAGTGATAGCTTAAATGTCATTGACGTTAAAATTTGTGCAAAATGTTGTAAAAAAATACCCAAGCGCAATTGGGATTTCACGTCTGGCAAAGGGAAATGTTGTCAATAAAACTGACTTAAATGTAATATTTTTCTCTCACTTGCAAAACCTCAAAAAACTTGTAATGTGGACTACTTTTATACTATTTTCAAAATACTTTTTTTGTACTTTGTGGACCTTGAAAACTGCAGTCTCCGTTCACTTCTATAGTAAGAAAAAAGAGCAGCTTGGACAATCTACAGAATGTCTTCTATGAAAAAAAAACAATCTTATGTGTAAGAAATGACATGATGGTGAGTAAATGATGACAAATGATGATAAATCTGTAATATATTTGTAAACTTACCATGTTTTTTCTATACTTTCTATATATCTATGGTACACTACATTCATTAGATTTTTAGAAATACATTTAAGAGATTTTTCTCCAGAAAACTTTTCAAATGAACACTTTCTTTTTTAGCTATGCCATGTCAAAGAAAAGCTCCTACTCACGTGCTCAGATGTCTTCAGTAGTTTCGATGTGTGGATGTACACCTGCTTCAGTTCGCCTGTCACTGACTGCACAGCTGCTTTAAGAGAGACTCACAGTTTTGATCTGCGAGAGACCACACCCCTGTACTTCCTACACATTCCTGCCCGTCTCACCCACCCTCCACCAGCCCCGGGAGCCTGGCCAGACTTATGATCTTACCGTCACTGAGGATTGGGATTTGAGTGGTTTAGTTTGATCTCAGACCAGCCCCTGCGGGAGACCCACTTCTGGTTACCAATGTGATGTAAGAGTCTCCCACCTCTGAGCAGAACTTAAGGAGACTAATAAATCACTGCGAAAGTGATGAAACTGTAGAAGGTGGCTGAGATAGAGGCGAGAATGCTAATGAAAAAGCTTTATAGCAAAAGAAATGAATAGTTTTTAAAAGAAATATAGTAGAATATGCTATTAGTAACTCTTAAGGATTTAATTCCCAGGGGATATAAATACTGATAAACGATGTGCCTTCAATGCAACTTAGGTGGATAAAAGTGTATGATGAATCATGAATGTAAAAAAAAAAAAAAAAAAGCTAATCTCTCATGTAGATCATATGTCAGAATTAATAGAGCAAAAACTTCATGCATCCACACCAGTAGGTGTCAGTATGTTATGAG
Organism: Carassius gibelio; assembly: GCF_023724105.1. Taxonomy (NCBI): domain Eukaryota; kingdom Metazoa; phylum Chordata; class Actinopteri; order Cypriniformes; family Cyprinidae; genus Carassius; species Carassius gibelio. The sequence goes on along the minus strand of NC_068392.1, from coordinate 5,854,550 downwards.
TTCAAAACCACTACAGCATTTTATGAAGAAAGGATAGATTATTATTTTTTTATAGTTTATTGAACAATATTAACAACTTAATTGGCCTGGTATAACAAATTAAATGTCTTCACAGACAACAGACAAGCACCCCACATAGGATAGAAAATATAAATAAAGAAGAAAGGATAGATACAACCTCGAATGATTTTCACTGCTGTTGCGTAATTACGAGTAAAAATGAAATAAGAATAAATAAATCAATAAAATTGACAACTTGGTTAATTTCATCTTATTTAATAATAACTAAAACTGAAATAAAAAGAATAAAAAATAAATATATATATTTTTAAAGTTATTAAAACAACAAAGTTGCAAAAACTTTATCTACAAGTAAAATGGAAACAAAAATAAAACGTATTAAAAATATTAATACATGCTTAGTATAGTAATGATACTAAAATAATGGATAAAAGTTTCCGATAAATAAAAAAAGTTGTATTTTCCTTTATAGAGATCATATGATGTCATAAAGTCCATACAACTTTATTAAAGTCCACTATTGTATTACTACTTTATAAATAAATTTTAAAAAGGTGCTTTTAAGTGCAGTCTTATTACTATTTTTGTTCAAATAATTTCCACAGGTGAAATCAAGTCATTTTAATATAATCTACGCAATTCAGAATTTTTCGTGAGGGGAAAAGATTTCCCCATGCAGATTTCGCAACGGGTTCAAGTTGGTCACCTGCTTTTGCCGCCAGAAATTAGCTTGGTTTGTGCGTATATCGCTACATTATTGACAACATTTTATTTTATTTGCCATTTTTTTAATACCATAACATACAGATTGTTACATCTGTACAAGCTACATTTCTATTTTTTTTTCTATGTAAATATCCTAGATGGATTTGTCTTTAATTGTTGCGTTGAGCAGTTAGCATGTTCCCGCGGTTATTATGATGACCAGGTTGGTAAAAAGCACTGATTTTATCATTTGCTGCTGACAAAATTTGAAGTCTAGAAAAAATAAAATAAATAAATACAAATCTGACAAGCCACACATTTTGAATTGACCATGGCAAAAAAAAAAAAAAAAAAAAAAAATTGGTTCATGGTTTAAACAATGACATCAGTAGAGTCCGAAAGGCTTGTTCCGAGTGATGAATCTCTGAGTAAAAATCAGTCCGCTCTGTCTTCGCTAATCAGAAGATCGATAACTGACCCCCTGTGTCTGAGCGAAGCGGTCATCAAGTTTGACGAAGCCAGTAAACACAGCTGAACTGCCCTCGTGCCTTTCTCTTGTTTCCTCTTCTTTGCTGACTCAGGAGCAGCTTTCGGGGGGTTTTGCAGAGAAAGCAAAGAACAGAGACCTGTGGGTAAAAACAAGAGAGGGACAGAATCCTTAAAACTCTTGAGCTCAGCAATAACATGCCACTTTATTGAAAAATGGATAGGAAAACACTGAAATCTGATTATACGCAACACACGCTGTACTGACAGAAACCGACACATAATAAAATCCATCGGGCAGTTTTAGTTCCTTAAAGGAACAGTGCACAATTTATTATTATTAACTAAATTATTATTATTCATTAATAATAATGTTATAATGTAAATGAACATTTATTATTAATTTTCCAATTTATTTTTATTCATTCCAAATATATATTGTCCCATTTTAGTATGTAGAAGCGTAGCCTGAACACTCTTCTAAGTAACTCTTAAGAAAATGATGTGTTTTCAGTTAATTTGAGGCTGAATTCGGCCTAAAATAAACCTGAGGTACAAACACTTAGTTACATATACCTGTAATGCACTAATCAGATATTTCTGGCCTAAAATATTAATTTTGAGTAAGCAATATTATGTGATAGAGGACTCATATTTTAGACGGTAGCAACAGACTGAAGTTAAAATGCCTCAAAGATAGAGTTGTTTCTTACAAACAAGCAGCTTTTCTCTTTACAAGACATTAAGTGGTGGACTGGATGTCTTGTGGATTATTGTGATGTTTTTATCAGTTGTTTGGACTCTCATTCTGACGGCACCCATTCACTGCAGATGATCCATTGGTGAGCATGTGATGCACTGCTACATTTCTCCAGATCTGTTCTGATGAAGAAACAAACTCATTAACATCTTGAATGACCTGAGAGTGGGTACCTTGTTTTGGCAAATGTTAATTTCTGTGTACTATTCCTTTAAAGTCACACTTTCACTGACCTGTTTCCTGTGTCAGTGAACGGAATGAGTACGAATATTTCCCCTGGATCATCCTGTTCCTCTCCCAGGGCTCATGAGTCTGTTGGTCAGTACAGTCACTGTTCTGAAGGGAAGGAAGGTCACTTCCACCAGCAGGACATGGATGCCTGGCACAGCAAGAATCAGGCTGCTGTGCGTCAATGCCGGGAGAAGGACACGGTGCCCAAGGACACATCATTAAAAAGGGCTGCATGAATTTTTCTAAACAATCCCATTATGGAAAAAAAGACATTTGGGGATGTTTATTTTCTATGTTACAAACTCACCATAAAGCAAAATTTATAGGCTTAAGGAACATTTACAGCTCAACCGAGAGTTTGGAACATTCCTGTTTGCATGGCTAAATATTTGAAATATATGAACGCTGTTGCCTAATGAGCCGGAGGTTTTAATTACTGAGAATCATCTGAAAGTGATTAAGGAGGACCAGCTCACATTGATGGATCAGCCGTACACACACACACACACACACACACACACACACACACACACACACACACACACACACACACACACACACACACACACACACTCAATGCTTGGAATGAAATACATGAGTATTGCATAATGCAAACTATTAAATAATATCTGAATCAGTGTACAGCGGGGTTATTATAGTTGAATTCAATTATCATTTAAATTAAATAAATGTTAATTAAACAAAATATTTGGAAATATAGTTTTTATTTCAGCTAGGCAACATTTCTCATTTTCATTTTCACCCTGATGTACTCAAATAAATAAAACTGAGATACAAATTAATATAAACTATATAGACATTTGTTTTTAAATCACTAAAATCTATTAATACAATTATATTAGCATTTCAGTGATCCTAAAGTAACACTGGTGTGCGATATGTAAACACTTCAAACATTGCATTTCTGAAAGGAATATAGTATTAGCATATGTATACATGTTTTTCTAAATTAAACATATTGATGAAAGCTTCAAATAGTAGTAGCCTACAAAAACACTCTGCAAGTGTAATTCAGCTAGAGATATTAGCATACTGTACATTCAACACAGTCTCATGACAATTTGTCAATTTGACATTTGTGTTTCTGCATGACTCATTACGCTCCATTGAGGGTTAATGCAGTGCAGCTTCATGCTTACTTTTTTATTACAAATTGTAAATTTTCCTATGATTCACACTGTACACATTTGTACAAAATTTGTAAAATACTTATTTGGGATATAAAATTGTTTCAAATACACTTAAGGGGGGGGGGGGGGTGAAATGCTCGTTTTCACTCAATATCCTGTTAATCTTGAGTACCTATAGAGTAGTACTGCATTCTTCATAACTCCAAAAAGTCTTTAGTTTTATTATATTTATAAGAGAAAGATAGTCTGTACCGATTTTTCCCGGAAAAACACGACCGGCTGGAGGCGTGACGTGTGGGCGGAGCTAAAGGATCACGAGCACGAGTAGGCTTTTGCGTTGAGAGCTTTGGGAACCGTGACATTACCGTGAGGGAAAAACCATCATCCAAAACAAACCATGGCTAACAGTCAGATTCAGCCGTTTATTTATGATCCAGAATCAGATCCAGAGGCTGAAATTTAACAAGAGCAGCATCAGCAAAGGCGGTATGCTATGTGGTATGTACTGAAACTGTATATATTTGCTTAGCGGTTTTGGAAAATGACTAAGTTACACTTTGTCATCTTTTTTTTTTTAAGCTGTACATGTGGAAAGTGCAGTTTGATGACAACCTTGCATGTTGTTTACTTGATGTGCTTACAAGCTGATAGCTAAGTTAACAACACAGAGATATTTGAAGCAGTTTTACTCACCGCCTGCGGTTCCAACACATGATCGTGACCCTTTTTCGTTGGGATTGCATCATCCTTAAGAAATAAACGATGTGCAAATCCGGCATAAAACTGGGCCTTGTTTGTAAAACAAAAATCTTCGAAATGCAGGGAACAAACAAAAACACTTGCACAACTCCGTTGATGCTCTGTAAAAATAAACTCCATCCACTGGTCCCTTAATGCTGTTTTTTTTTTTTTTTTTTTGTAATCTGTGCAGGGTTGTCTTGCCCTGGCAACCAAAACACACTCCTTTTGTGACTTTTCGCGACGCTCTCGCTCTGATCAGTGAAGTCTGTTGTGCTCTCAGTGCTCTGCTATACGGGAGCGCGCGCTCTTCCGGCAGAAGTGCGTCAGGACCCATATAAGGAAATTCCGCTCCATCTAACGTCACACAGAGCCATACTCGAAAAAAACTTTCCGAAACTTGTGACAAACCTGAAGAGGTTTTTTTGGAACAGAAATACTCCTTCAAACACTTAATTTTTTAAACTTTGTCCATGTTTAGCATGGGAATCCAACTCTTTAACAGTGTAAAAAACTCAGTATGCATGAAATAGCATTTCACCCCCCCTTTAAGTAGTTTGAGAAGCTCATATGATAGAGATTACGAGTCTCCAGACACAGCAACTAAAAGCCATCACAGCTCATTTTTTTAATGGAAATCACAGCTAATCTTCAGAAGATCAATCAAATAAACATCGCAACTGGGAATACTGGGAATATGGTTGTGAGACCGTGGCTCCTTAAAGATGGAATCATGGATATGGAATGTAGATCCAATACAGCAGTGAAAATATAGTTGAAGAAAGTGTTAAACATGTTATTTGCTTGCTGAAGTGTTCGGAGTTGTTATTAGCACAACGCTATGTGGTAACTAGCCTGTTCTGAGTGTTTGCTAGGTGGCTGTTCTGGCCAGAGTCAACAAATCCCAAGTTTCTAAGATGGGAAATATTTGCTCATTTAATCCTCTGAAAACCTCTTAATTAAAACAAGCCAAATTATTTGATAAATCATTAATGTTTGTAGCACAAATGGTGGTGGTACACTTTACACGGCCCCTTTACAACAAAAACTAGGCTATAGACCTAAGAAACATTTGAAATCTGGATGTGTAGCTTACAAAACTGCATGAATTCTGTACATGGGGCCTTTATTCACCCCCCTGGAGCCATGTGAGGGCTGTTTTATTACAGATGCACGCACTTTATTTAACTTTTCTTCTGAACTGTTGACAACAAACACCCACTTACCACATTAAAAGGCTTGGAAGAGCAAGGATAATTTTTTTATATAACTCCGATTGGATTATTCTGAAAGAGGAAAGTCCTAGGATGCTTCGAGGGTGAAAACATGGTTACTTTATTTGCCGTTAGTTTTTATCATTCATAAACATGGGGAAAAAGTTCCTCCGTTATCGTTTTGGTAGATTTCAGAATAATTATTAAAACTTAAGTTATCATCTCCTTGGTTTGAACGGGTCTTTAGTGTTAGCTGTTTGTTAAAATCTCTAAGCAATAATAGTGAGGCGTGATTTTGCAATCCTATAAATTAGTCTACCCTCAGGTCCACATGATTTTCCTGAGTTTCTGCCAGTGTCTTTGTTCAGTTCAGTGATTTGCATTGCTGGAAAACGGTCTTTGTGACGATAAAGTTCCCTCGAGCAGAGTTAACATACCATTTTGTTTGTGGATGGGAGCATGAAGGAAATGAAGCAAAGATTGAGTTCAGTCTTGTGGAAAAAAACAATAGAGTTCGACTAGAGGACGGGGGGGAAAAACAGACTGCAGGAGGAAAAGACGGGCGACTGCTGGAGAGATTAAATAGCTTTAAGTGTTAGAAGTTGTCTAACAGGCGAAGTATGAAACACGATAAAACTGATCATTGAGAAACACTATAAATACTGGTTTCAGGACCTTAAAACAACATTAACTCACCTTAGGCCTTATTTACTTTCTAGGGTGATAATTTAAAGTAACAGTTCACCCAAAATTGAAAAACTGTTTGAAATGTACTCATTCTTAGACCATCAAAAAAAATGTAGTTACTATTTTTTCATCTGAAAAAAAAAAATAATAATTTGGCTTCATTTAGGATTACATCACTTGTTCGCCAATGGTTCCTCTGCATTGAATAGGTGCCACCAAAATGATTCCAAACAGCTGATAAAAACATCAAAAATGCAATAAGTTAAACTACATTTAAATCAAGCTGCAAAAGGGTCCAAATGATGTCACTTCCTATGCACCACATTTTATGGAATATTCAATAGTAGGAATAATTTGTATACAATTTTAGGCAATGAATATATTAATATCACCTCGATTAATTGCACTAGAATTAGGTTCACCTACATTAATTCTCACTTAATATTCTTAGGTTTTAAAACCGAATGAATAGACAAAGAGTTTGATGTGCATTGATATATGGTATTGTCTTTAATGCCATCTGGTCATTAAAACTGTAATAAATAAAGACTGCCACAACAGTGAGGGGGCGGGGCTTCTCACAGTGACTGGCAGCACTGTGTCAGTCAGTGCCTTAACCATTCAATCAAGGGGCGGCAGCAATTCTATCATCCAATCAGCATATAAACAAATCACAGCATAGTAAACAGCCATTCATTCTCTCTAACAGGCTGAAAAGAAAGCAGAATCAGTTCTATAGGAACTACATGCAAAATTCAGGCTGTAGTTTTACTCACTTTTGTACCGTCCCTAAATGTGTTACATCTATGAACATCGCATCTTGATGATCTGCGACGCTCTGCTTGTTACACAATGCCCGTCAATTAAAGCGTTCAAATGCAACCTGTTCTTTCAAAGGGCTTCTTCAAAATTCTAAACAGAATGTTCTAGAAGGTCCTCAAGAGTCCTTCATGACGTGCTCCTGATAAAAGTCAAACATTGCTAAATATTCTCTATTTCTATGGTCACATACAAACAAACAAACATACTGTCGGACACAAATCACACTTAGTGTCTTGGCCGTACAGCCCATAATAGTCTTCATGTGGATGATTACGAGAAAACAAAAAGAGTCAGACATCATTGTCAGACCGCAGCCTCTTCTCAGTCACACAGCCGGAGCATCTTTCAGCTCGTCTGCCGGGATTCCCCGTACACTCATCAAGCCCTCCCAAACACAAGGGGCGCTACACAGCAAGCGTGTACGGGATCCAGCGGGTGGGAGTAAAATGAGGAGGGACGGATTCTTCTCATGAGGTCACCGATGGCATCAAACTTCACAGATGACTACCGGAAAATCAACGTGGATACAAGGGTGATCCAATCTGATGACTCCCTATGGAAAAATTCGCAATAAATTGTTTATCGTAATAATTTAACGATTAAATCATGCAGCAAATGTTCACAAAACACTATGATGCTGACTCACCTGAGGTATGAGATTCTTGTAGATTCGTTTAAGTTTGGCTTTCTTGCGGCCATTTTTTGTTATTACGGTTTCTTCGTAAAACTCGTGCGCAAGGTCGCCGTCCTCATCGAAGTACATAGAGCTTTAAAACATGGATTGAAGTTAGAAAACATAGATAAGCAATGTTTAATACCTTTTCATGAGTCTTAAGACCTGTTCACACCAACAACGATAACTAATTTAACATACACACTAATGCACAATAACACTTCATTATAATCGAATGCTGCGGTTTTGTTATCTGCACCTTTAAATGGTTCAGGATCGACTCTAGAGCTGCACGATAAATCGGATGCAACATTTAATGCTTATCTTGTAATTAAAGCCGGTTCTGTAATCAGTGGTAAATCTCCATCACCTGTGTGCTTTCACACGAAGCAGCATTTACTACACAGAGTCGCTGTTCACTAACAAGCTGCGCAAAACATGTGCAAAATATGAATGTGTTTTTGCGCAGCTTGTTAGTGAACAACGGCTCTGTGTAATTAATGCTGCTCCTGCTTTTAATTGTTCTTAAGCTAGAAAAAAAAAAACCTTTTCCTGACAGTGATTCCAACTATGTCGTTGTTCATTGCTGTTATTGTTAGAATTATAGTGTTGCATAGAAGGGGAACAGTAATTAAAGCATTAGATTTGTTGCTATTGTTATTGCTCTTGGTCATTTTTTGCATTCCACTGCGCAGATTTTCCATAATTTTTTATATAAACATGCTAAAGAGGTTTGCATAGAATGCTTATATAAAGAAATGTATATAATTTCTTGCATAGTAAATATTTTGCAGGTAACACATTAGAATAATGGTCCATTAGTTAATGTTAGTTAATTCGTTAATTAAAATGAACAAACATTGAACAAGACATTACTTTGTTAATGTTAGTTCATGTAAATACAGTTATTCATTGTTAGTTCATGCTAATTCACAGTGAATTAACTAATGTAAAGAAGCATAACTTTTGATTTGAATAATGCATTAGTAAATGTTGAAATTAACATCAATGAGCCATCATTAATAAATGCTGTAGAAGGATTGTTCTTGCTTAGATCATGTTAACTAAAGTAGTTAACTAACATTAACTAATAGACCATTACTCTAAAGTGTTACAATTTTGCATATAAATGCATGTTTCATTACTAGGTCGCTTCATTTTAATTTTTACAGATAATATGTAATACAAATTAAAGATTCAGAAAAAATATTTATTTATTTTTATTGTTTTGCATAAATGTTTGACACTTAAACAAATCGGTTGACCTCTAATAAAAAAAGTCAGTATTTTCTTAATTATATTTAAAACTGTCACTCACATTTTTGAATATAGACTTGAAAGGGCATGATCCAAACCTACATTTTTATAATTCATCACTGAAAACAAATTTATAACATGATTTTGATGTATCATTTTCATGGTAATGAAATTTTTTAATTTAAAATGGGTTTCAAAGATTTTGAAGATTTTAAGTTTTCAAGTGATTTATAATTATTTATGAATTTTTAAAGTGTGATAGAGAAAAAGGCAATAAATGAAACTTTTTTTTTGACAAAGGTCAGAATTCCTGTTATGATCTAGGTTTTTGAAGTGCACTCTTGCCTTAAATTATTCTATTTCTTTTCCTACATAATTTTTAACAAAAAAGATGGGTAAAATATCTATTTAGGAGTCTTAGACCTTTCCAACGATATATAGTTTGTCATGATTAGATTAGATTTAGTTGTAATATAGTGAAGTAAATGTAGGGGGCCCACTGAGGGGCCCAGTGGCAGTTAACAGGTTAAAGATTTACAAATAAGAGGAGTTATGTAAACCAGATCACCCTGTCAAGGTTTATTTTGCAATATTGTATCATAGTGTACTTTATTTATTTACTTAACACCAAATTTCCTCGATGACTGTCAACAGTTTGAAAACGTTACTTTCCAAATCTGCAGTGAAACTCAATTACGTCTGTTGTTGTATCATCCGTTTCTTGATGCCAGTGTACCTGGCACACTGGTCCAGTCATGCTGTCTGAAATGAAGTCACATGCCAGGAGCTGTGGTTATATTTACCTCCTCCTGGTAAACACGAAAGGCGTCGCGTTTCGGATGCTCCGCACCCGGGACAGGCTCTGCTCTTGGCCTTCTTTAGCAGGTTCATCTCCGCCACCCGAACCTGAAAACGGCCAGTAGCCTTTACCTTTAGACCCGCTGCCACCCATCATGGGCTGCAGAACATTCTCCTCCTGCTCGGGTCACAATCGTACAGCTCTGGAAGAAGAAACAATCAACTGTTACTGTACTCATAGTGTTAAATATTGACATAACTGATCTGATAATGTCCTTCAGGATGAAATATGGCTACTCTTTATGACACAGGAAACCTGGGATCTCTGCTTTCCCACTAAAACATATAATTAAAGTTAAATACATCAAAAGTTGATTTAGGTTCTAGACACTAATAATATTTTATATAACATATTTTCACCTCATCATTAACATATAGCACATGTAGTGATCTTGATTGTGTTTGACAACCAAATAATTTAGTAAATTAATAAAAATAGTTTTGTTACTATTTAAAAATACTCCGCTGAATTACTTTGTTTTCTAATAGTAAATAATAAATTGATGTAGCTTTTATGCTAATATGGCTAACATCATCATAATGTCCTACAACGTTTGTGTCTGTAACATACAGTTATTCATATTTATAATGATGACGCTTACTTGAACGAAGTGTCTGATGTTAAATGAAGCAGAGCAGCGGAAATAGTGCGAATTAACGCCGGTGTAAACTGATTTATTGAGTGTGTAAAGCCACTCACAGACGAACCGCCGCAGATCAGAGAATCAAGACACGCTCAGCTGTTCATCCGGCTGAAACCGGAAATTACGTGGCAGCACTCCGGTGAGGACAATGGCTAAAATAAAAGTCTTTTTTGTCAAATTTGATTTATTATTGTCGTTTTTTTTTTTTTTTTTTTTTTTTTGTGTCGCTGTATATCTATTTTTTAAAGCTATTTTTTGAAACCGTCTATTTTTCTGTATGATAAGCACCCAACTTTGGAATTACAACACTGATGGAATTTTTTAAAAGTCAGAATAAAGTAAGAAATAATTAAAAATGGTTGGGCATATCAGTTACAAAATAATTTAACACAAATAATTTTTATCAAAAAAATACTGCTTTTTTAATTACATTGTCGCACTGTGAAGTATTCAATGGCAGACATTTTTTCAAATAGAAAATTTCTTGAAAACTAAATGATTTCCCTTTCTATCAATGTAACAAAAGTGCTACTTTCCATGCTTAAAGTTTTGTAATTACTATTAAATGTAATTAAAGCTGCGGTAGGTAACTTTTGACGCTCTAGCGGTTAATAAACAGAACTGCTTGCGTCTTGCGGAAGAACATCGTAGCCGGAACTACTTCTCTCTGTTTATGTCTATGAAGAATCACAAAGGTACTGGGTTACTCCGCCGCGGTATCCCCGAAACAATCTAAAATAGTCCGAATATAAACACTTATTATAGGTGCACCCTAGTGATTCAGGACAAGCTAAAAACACGGTTTGGAAAATGGATTCATGGTGTACTCGCTTATTATATAAATTTTTCTACATTTTGAACACGAACAAAGTTACGGAGCGCAGCTCTGATTGGTTATTTTATACCAGGAGCGACGTATTTCTGCAAATGGCAATAGGATCACTGGGAGGAGCCAGAGGAGCTTGATTATCTGTCTCATATTCTACTGTCAGGACATAATGACAGGTTTAACAAATATGTAAAAAATATATTTTTACAAAAGTTACCTACTGCAGCTTTAATTAAATGTATATAATTTCATGGTTCTTGGAAACAACAACAACAACAACAACAAATAAAAGGGAAAAATATTTTATTTCATTTCATTTCATTGATAAATATTCAATATATACATGGGAGCTTCAATATCTGACAAGTACTGCATCACTAAATATTGTAATTTTAATACAGGAAAAAAAAAATAACCCCTTTTTTTTTCCCTATTACAAGGCTGAAAATAGGGCTCACACTGGAACGACGTCACTCCACAGCTGGATCTACAGATACGACTGCAGCACTTCTTCTAGTGTAACATCACAGTCCTCTCACGCTCACCAGTCACCATTAAACACACGCTAATCCTCTCTCTCACTGCGCTTACAACCCTCCTCATGTCCACTGCAGGACAAAGGGCTCTTCCACACACTCTCTGGATTCAGACAGTAATAAGCCGTGTATGAGCGTCCTCAGCATGCTTCCTTCAGCCCGGCGTGCTGACGTTCTTCAGAGCCTCTTTCATCTTGTCTCTGGCCACAGTGTAGCGCCGCACGATCTGCCGCACGTGATCCTCCTCCTCACGCTGCAGGATGCGCAGGAAGTTCTGAAGTTCAGGAAAACTGAACGCATCCCACTGCCAGAAGAAACAACATGCTGGTCATTCCTCAAATGTGTGTGGATTTAAACACGTAATGATAGTGAGTTCCTCTCAGAAGATTGTTTACTCACATTGACTTCCCCGGTTTCATTCTCTTTAAGGACTAAACTGAGGACTTTCTCGTTGGGTCCAGCACACAGACGCAGGAAAAGCGGACGCTCATCATCTGCTAACTTCCTTAGGTACACTAAAAAAGAGAAAGACAACATGATATTTATTGTTTATTATAAGAATAGATGTGGAAAACTAGGAACGGTGAGTTCAGCACACCTTGGTTCTGTCGCTCGCTGCGTTCAAACAGGGAGAACTTGGCCGGATTGTCCACCACGGTGAATTTCTTCAGCAGTGCCTGGATGACCTCTTTGGCCCGTGTGCTGGAGCTGACGTGCAGGTGTTTGACCGTGTCTCTGGGCAGGTAGAATGAGGTGCGACGCTTCAGTGCTTTGTGTTCTCGTCCCGAGGAGGAGGACGTGATCTGTGGAGGAGGGAGAGATACGGGCCGGGCCAGCTTAAACTGGACCTTTATGAAGCCAGTGTAAGATCCATCACGGTTCTGACGGAGAGGACCAGAAAACATTTACAGTTACACTCTGAAATGTGATACTTGTGGTAAACACCACAAATAAATATACATAATATAATATTTTATACATTTATATTATTGCACTTATGTTTTATAATTATGTTTTATTAAAGTTAGTTATTATAATAAAAAGACAAAAAAAAAAACTATATGTATTTATGTGTGTGTATATATATATATATATATATATATATATATATATATATATATATATATATATATATATATATATATATATATATATATATATATGACATAATGTATAATAAATTATGTATTTTTTTATTGTGGTGCAAAAACCACTGAATAAATATTTTTATGAATTTATAAATGATGTATTATGTAAATAATGTATTAATATTTTTTAAACATTTTTTATAAAAAACAGTACTTTATATATCACATAATTACTCGATAGTTAAATAAAATAAAAAAATCTAATTAATTTACTTATATTTGCTCTTAAATAATAATTAGGTAATACCTATTTAATCTTAAATAATAATGCATTTACATAAGAAAAAAAAAAATATATATATATATAAGGATATAATTAATATCACATTTTAATCAATTCTATTTTATACATTTTGTTATTATATAAACTAATAGATTATATAATAGATACATTTTTATATAATATAACAATTTCTAAATTAATATTATTACATGTAAATAAACATATTCATCTAATTTTATTTGTTAGAATAAATAAATATAATTTTGATAATATATCACAGGTTTGAATGTAAGTTATGTGACGTGGCCAAGTATGGTGTGCCATACTCAAGAGTTCTGGAGTCCATGACAAAAAACAGTATAATATATTTACTTTTTTTTTTTTAGACTGACAGGTTTCCTTACCAAGACCATGTAGAGGTTGCTGTTGACCTGAGCGTTGTATTCTTTCACTTTCTGTTGTACTTCACTGACAGACAGCTCTGGTTTTCTCCAGTCCACTAGCTCATCCTGCAGGACAAGAGGACAGGACAGTGTGTGACACATCACATGAGCACAAGAGAGAGGAGAAGAAACCTCAAGACAGACTCAGATCGGCTGATGCACTCCTCAAGATATAACAAACAGAGAACATGTGGGAAAACATAGTCCTAAACTCAGTTTTCCTGAGATACAAACATTAAGGATCAGATTTTGAAGAACTCTGACATAAATGTCTGACTTTTATGCAACTGTGTTGAACTGCAATATCTGGTTGTGTTTGTACAGCAGAACAATCGCAGGCTGAGGCATAAAGTGGGTCTGAAATTGGCTTTCAGATCCAGCTGGATTCCTTTACCCACAATTCACAGAGAAAACAACCATCCCTCATCCAGAAATAGCAGACAGGAAGTGACACACACATTCTGTTACACACACACACACTCATACACACACACACACGTCGACTCTAGATGCTTCTGAATAATTCACAGACTTTCAGTTAGTCCATTAACATAAACTTGAATTAAATTTGTGGAGAAAAAATGTTTCCTATATTTGAGATTTATTTATAAAGTATTTATTATATTAAATGTGAGTACTAATTAACTAATTATTATTAAATTATTTTAAGTTTAATTCATATGGTGCTATTTAATTCTGTTTCACAATACATATTCCTTTTTTTACTGTATTGTGAAAAGTACCATATAAATTGAAATAATTAAATATAAATTTAAGTAGCTATTAAATAAGTATATAATAAACACTTAATATTTAACAAATAAATATTATATTCTAATCTAAAAATGAATGCATATTAAAAAAAATATTGTATTGTTTATAAATCATGAATGCAAAAGAAAAAGTCCTCCAATAATGTACAATTTAATGCATTGCACCATTAGATTATTACACAGTGTGTTTCAGTGACGTCACATGAATGAAAACAAACCTGGTCCACTTGTATCTTGTATATTACGATTCAAGTCTTTAAACCGATTAACTGCTATAAAGAGACATAACAAGAAAGCAGTGATGCTTGGATTGGTTAATCATAAAGAACTACTCAGCATGAGATCATTTGAAGAGGAACCCCCCCCCCAACACACACACACACACACACACGTCTAATAAATATCTAAAATATAATACAAGAATTCAAATATTTGAAAAAAATATATATATAATTTGATTAAAACTGATGATTATACTTTTAAATAATTGTTTACAATACTGAAAATTATTGGGAGTTGATTTAAGCATCATTTAAAATAAACACGCACGCGCATTGTTGGCACACTGAATCGCAATATATCCGTTAGTTCAGTTTTTCTCCTGTTCAAACTGGACTATAAAGTCACAAAGCCGCCCAAAAACGTCAAAAAAAAACAAAGGTACATTAATTAATGACCATTAACTACTGTCTTACTTTTTCCTTGCGTTTTTTGGTCTTTCTAAATGACGTGCGCGCGGTGTAGAATTGCTCGAGCTCGTGCTCGTGCTCGGAGTCGCTCTGGCTGCAGTATCCGCTGCTCCCGCTGCTCCCGCTGCTGCCCCACGTCATCTCGAACAACTCGCAGTCCGTCATTATCACACCGAAAGCAACCGGAACGGGACCGTGGAAGAGTTTCAGCAGCGTGTAAGGAGGAGGATGATGTTGATGCGGCTGTCTGAGTCTGACCGACCTCGTGCAATCAGGGTGCAACCGTTTACGCGCGTTCTACCCCACCCTTCCGCTATGCTCCGCCCCCTTGCACACGGGCCCCTCCTCCATCCAGTCCTGACACGCCCCCACAGAAACAATGGCAAACAGATTGCGGTTTAAAACATAATTTAAACATAGGTAATATTTTATTTCTAACCAATAAAAGTATAATGACATCTTAATATAATTACTGTTACAAAAATTACATATAAAATATAATGCATTTAAAATAGTATGTTGATAATAGCAATAATAGTATAAATATATTTTAAATAATAATAATTATGATTATATCCAATATTAGAAATTTGATACATGAAAATAATATAATAATTGTATGCTACATTGAAAAATATAACATTTATTTTAAATAGTACATTTATAGTAAATAGTAGTAGCATACATTTGTTTTAGGAATGTATATTAGTATGTATATTATATTATTATATAAATGTATATTAGTAATATTATTAATAAAAAGTATTATTAGAAGTATTATTTTCTACAATATTATCAATTCAAATCCAAACATTTAATATGACAAAGTGCAACAAACAATGTACATCACTACAGTGGGCGAATAAAAATATAATTAATCTAAAAATACATTAATATATAATAATATTATAGTAATATTTGCTATACAAATATATAACATTTCTTTGAAATGCTATATTTATAATAGCAAATATTAGTATAAATGTATTTTAAATATAAATTATTATTATGTTCATCCAATATTTCCAATTAACAAACATTTGGTATGAAAGAAAATCTGTGCAATAACAATATAAATCTCTACAGCTGAAAATAAAAAATATAATCTACATGTAATTATATAATATTTGCATAAAATTACATATTTGTTATATATAAAATACAACACATACATTAAATAATACACTTATACTTGTAAATAAAAAGTATTTTAAACGTATGCTTAATTAAATGTATATAATAATAGTAATAATAGCATATAATCATTGGTATGACACAAAAAGATGGGCTGCAAACAACATGTGGACAAAAGAACTGCTGGATTTCAGCAGGATATTATATACGTATTAGGGGTGTAACGATACGCGTATTCGTATTGAACCGTTCGGTACGACGCTTTCGGTTCGGTACGCGGTACGCATTATGTATACCGAACGGTTCGTTGGAGTAATTAATTATATTTGGAAAAAAAAAAAAAAAAAGAGAGAGAAAGAAATATAATGATATGCGTTCAACAAGGTAGCCCAATAACCCAAACAACGTAACAGGCAACGCCCCTGACACTCCCGAAGAAGAAAAAAACACCATCTTATAAGATATGTTTATGTTAGGCTACTCAGCAGGCGCTCGCTCACTCAGTACACGCTGAAGGCTCGTTGCAAAATCGCCAATGCGTTTAACAGACTAGAAATGAGAAGATCCCCCAATAACCAACAGGTCTGGTGTTTGGGTGCACTTTGGATTCCCTTTAAGCTATAATGGTGATGGCAAGAGAGTGGTGGATAAAAAAACAACGGTATGTCGCATCTGCAACATGACAGGGTACACCAGCGGGATTACAAAAAAAAAAAAAAAAACACCAGCGGAAATATCTGGGATATATGCGTCAGTACTATCTGGGAAAAGACGAAAAAAAGGAGAAACATGCACGCAGCAAACTATCCCTGCAGCATTTAGACACTATAGCTTACAGGGAATCCAACCCAAACACCAGACCTGTTGGTTATTTTAGGATCTTATATTTCTGGTCTGTTAAATGCAGTGGCGGTTCTACATTGAAATACACCCTGGGCGAGACCCCTTTCGAGCGCCCCCCCCCCCCCCCCCCCCCACACACACACAAAAAATAGCAAACAAAGTTCTGCACAAACAGCAATATTTTATTATAACAACTGTTTTCATATGATGTGATATCATTGCATGCATGTTTCCAATTTGCCATTCCTGCACTTGTTAAATTGATGTTCCTCTTGGAAAACAATTTACAGCAGAAGCAAAAGAGGCTGTTGTTCTTAATTGAAGAAATCAGCCAACTTCTTGCCATCTTTTCACCACTTACTAATGTCTTCTTAAAATATTAGTGGTGGCAACTTCTCACATTACTCTCATTCCTACGGAAAACAAAGCCAGGTGGCACTTTACTTGGTCCTCTGTGAACCAGCTCAGTCCGAATCCTGTCAGTCAGATGTGAGCCAGTGGGGCTCAGTGGGGGTTCAGCTCCAGGCATTTCTATCAGACAGCATATTGGCATATTACTCAAAACACATAGCAGTGAAAAAACACAGTCCTACTCATAAATTATCAGAAATATTAAAATTACATTAAATTGCAGTTGTCTTGTAGCCCCCACACACACACACACATACACACACACGATATGCACACCTGAAAGCTCATGCTGGGTAGAAGTAGAGGCAAAGAGGTCTTCATCCTCAATATCAGATATTTGTGGAGACATATTTGTAGCGGAGGAGGTGGTTGGCTCATCCTGACCAGTGGTAGAGGATGCTCCAAAATATTTTAGAAGTGCCCCTGAAATTGCAATTTAACTGCATTTGAAATCAAAAGACCATAGGATAATGTTTTATAAAGCTAAAACAGCCTAGGGTCAAATTGACTCAAAACATAATAGAAGGGTTACATAAACATGCTCTTACACACTAAATGTCTGTCATTACACGCTATATCCTCCTAGACCCGAAAAAAAAACAACATTTATTTATTTCATTTTTCCCCCCATGTCATCACATTTTTTAGAGCATAGAAACAAATAGTAAAACAAAAACATTGAAAAATTATATTTTATTCACGTTATGCTATGGTCACTGGGACTCAGTTGTTTAAAAAATAAAATGACTTTAAATTATATGTATAGGCAAAAACAAAAACTTTTTGGGTTTCAGGATATTTTTCAGCCAAAATTTGTATATCAATCTAACTTTTCATGGAGGTGCCATTAGGTTACTGCCTCAAATTATACGCATGACACACTTTTAAAGCATCATAGCAAAAATGCTAACAAAGAGTTACGTTATACCCACCATCAATTAACATTAGCCCTTCATTCATGAAATGGATACTGTAATCATACAGAGACAATAGTTGCATACCTTTATCTTTTGCTCGTTTCTCCTCTTCTTCTTTTCCGAAATTGGGCACCTGGCTTTGACCTTTTCTTCTCCATCTCTGTTTATTTGGCACTCGACAATCAACAGATTTCCCATCCCCCCAACTGTCACTCAGGACCAGAAGTCAGGACTAAACCAATTCACCTTGATGACCGCATAATCGTTTTGTATTACCTAGTTTCATTTGCAGGAACTATAGGCCTGTATTATAACATTATGAATGAAATGCGTTATTTGGAAGAAAGTCGAGGTGTGTGACTGACTTTAGCCTATTATTAATTATATTACTAGTGTGGATCCCCCGTCCCCGTCCACCCCCGCCCTGCCCGTTCCATTTGAGAGAGACCCAGAGGTGAAAGGTCGCAGGCGCCTCTCGCCCCACTCCCTTACACTTCTCTCACAACACAACGCTTCAGTGGATATTTTCAGCAAGCAGGGGCGCCAGCAGCTGCAGGGAGCGCCAATTTGCCAATTCCACACACAGTGAAATTATATAAATGACGAAAAACCGCTTCGCGACACAGAGGATTTTTTGTTTATCTACTCGTGCTGCCGCCCCCAATGTGTCCCGAAAAAATGACGCCCCGGGCGGCTGCCCGGTTCGCCCGTGCCTAAAACCGCTACTGGTTAAATGCATTAGACATTTTGCAACGAGCCTTCAGCGCGTGCTGAGTGAGCGAGCGCCTTAGGGGCCGTTCACATATCGCTCCTAAAAACGCATGGAAAACGCTAAGCGCGTCTTTCTCCTCCTTTCCAAAGCGCTCGGGCAGAAGCGCTCATGAGGCGTCTGTCTTTGCTAAGCAACAATGACGTGCTCTCTCCATGAGACGCGGAAATTTCAGCGAAGGATAAATGGATTTGCAGCTCTAAAAATCGCTTGCAGTAGCTCTGCTACTGAATTTATTTCAAAATTGCAATCCATATACAACTATGATCAGCTGTTCCTTCATCTTGGCTGAGCTCTCAACGTTGTTACGGGAAAGGATGAAGCTGATTGGTTGGTTCTTGTCACATGACCCACGGTGCGCTTGCGGCATTCTGAAAAGTTGAGATGTTTTTACATTTTGCTGTATCTAAAACGTATCGAACCGAACCGAACCGAACCGAACCGTGACATCAGTGTATCGTATCGAACCGAACCGTGAATTTTGTGAACCGTTACACCCCTAATACGTATAAATGTTTCATATATCCATGTGCCATGATAAGAAAGACCATCACTCAAATGCTGCATGGCCAAATGAGAGTTTAAGATGATTTGCACATTTGTAATTAGGTAAGAGCTCCATTGTTGAGCTGATTAGTTCATTCAGCCAGCTGTCAGTCCTCCCCCATATCACTTTCACATCATTACTCAACAAACACTCACTTACACTGAAAATCAATGGCAGATCTCTCCGTCACACATCCACACTGTGATTAGACCTCTCAATTATTATCTAAATAGTCATTATAAACCAAATATCCAATGCAACTCTATATTGTTAATAATTTCCACATTTTCAGAAAGCTTAAATAAATAAAAAAATCAATCGATCTAGGAAATCAGGCCAGTTCATGTATTTATTTACATTTGCAATGTTAATAAGTGAGCAGATGCTTTATTGTGTCCTCCGTGGCGCTGTTGTAAATTGCACACGTCACTGTGTGTGTAGGATGGTAATAAAAGCCGCACTGATGGCATATGGTGCGCTGAGATCTACGTCTAGCGACAGATGACAGGGTGGAATAATTTCATTAGGGTTTAATGTAACACATGTGCATGTCTCTGATTTACATTTACTAGTAAACTCTCCTCTCGGGTAGTTCGCTCACCACATTAGTGTCCGTCTCGATCGTGTCCTCGCAGCAGTTTAGCTGTTCGCTGACGGCGTCGCAGTTCAAGCTGCAGTCCAGTTGAATGAAGGGCTGACAGCGGTAGTGACAAGTGTAATTACAGTCTGAAGAGACAAAACGTTCATTCACAAACTTGAAAACACTAATACATATAAATCAAGCTATTTTGAAGAAGGTGTGTGATCAAACTGTTGCCGGTAGCCATTGACTTCTATTGTATTGAGAGCAAAAAACTACTATGGAAGTCAATGGCTACCGTCAAATGTTTGGTGGGCAACATTCTTCAAAATATCTTCTTTTGTGTTCAACAGAAGAAAGAAACTGGTATAGGCTTGAAACTTGAGGGTGTGTAAATGATGACGGAATTCACATTTTTGGGTGACTGTCTCTTTAAATACAGTTCTCCATTCACAGAACTTTATATGTTTTTTTGGTGGAATAAACGGAACTTAGAGCGCTCAAGCTTAAATGGCCCAGAATAGTGTGATTCTTCATAAATGAATGCACAGCGCCACCTGCTGGTCAGACTGAGTGGTGTTCATTTGATGAATAAGTCATTCATCTGTGGTCTGGTTTTGACTAAACCAGTTCTCAAGGCCTCACGAAGTGTAAAAACAATGCCGTTTATGAATTTGAATATCTATTACGATGTTTTAGGTAAATAGAGAAAGAGAAAAACAGAGAAACCTAAATTTTTAGCTTTTGATTTGCAGATTATGTGGGTATGTTATTGCAAATCTCATTGTTACAGTGTCGAGACATCTGGGAGGTTGCCAGGGAATTGCTAAGCTGTTCTAGGTGGTTGCTAAGGCATTTATTTATATATTAATACAGTTGTGCATTTGTTTATGCATTATATATTTACTGTTTGCTACTCATGTTCATTTTCTATATTGAATGTGTCCCGTTGATTTGATTGGCAGTTTTCTATTTTAAATCCTTTATTTTAAATTTGTCAGTTGCACATATTTTTTTTACACATAGTTCCACATAGATTTTTTACATTTATTTTCTTAAATGAAAAATTCAATTAAACACAGTTAAGCAATTAAATCTAATTAGTTTTTATTATGCATTTATTTACACATTTACATTTTTTTTTTTTTTAATACATTTAATTTGCTTATTCTTTTTGCATTATTTGCCCAAATTAAAATCAGCTGCATGTATTTTTAACATCCAATTATTTTATTTAAGTTACAATAACTTTTTTACTTTATTTATTATTTTGTATTATGCATTGACTAATGACATGATTGACTGATTTGCTCTGTAATTTCCTCTTACATTTCTTGACTTTGTATTTACAGCACACACACACACAATCTCTATCCAACAAAAGACACGGTCTAAACTGTCCATTGCACTGTCTAAACATCCCTTTCCTATTGTCTCACGGTCTCTGAAGCTCAGATTGTCTTGACAGAAGCATTTACACAGCAGAAGACAGATCCCCCTGCGGAAATGGTCTGGATTATCTCGATCGCACACATAAATGACTCACGTGTGCAGCGGAGGCTCTGGCGGTACAGGCCCCAGATGAACTCCCCGCAGAGGTCACACCAGCTGAGCTGCGTCTGGCTGCAGGGCTGGAAGTCGTGTCCCCATCCCGGTTTACACGTCAGCCAGTCAGGGTCCTCCAGACGCACACGCTCCCCCACCATCCGCACCACCTTCCCTTTGCTCCACCTTTCAAGAGTGGGTCCTGCACGGGACAGAGGGGGCGCTAACTCGATGCGGTCATCAGGAGTCAAGTCCTGCAGTTCAATAAGTTCACTTTTTGCCATCTTGGGAATGCGAGAGGCTGAAAAGCATGGCTCAGTAGGTCATAGGAGATGATTTATAAATTCAGACCACATCAGAGCGACCGTATTTACTCCAAACCAGGCCCACAGACTTCAATTTCTGATGTGATTGCATGTCCAGGCTAAGAACAAACATGGATCACTTCGTCGATCTTAATAAAAGAGATGATGTTTTTTTTTTTGATGAGTTTTCATAAAGCTGTCCTCTTAGTTCAGTTTTCAGCTGCTTTGGGCTCAATCTGAGGAAAAAAAACAGAGATTACATTAGATTAGTTTGTGGTGCTGTATGATTACAGCAAATATGGACAGTTATAATCTCTCTGATCTAAAAAGAACTCCATTAATGTGTTTTACTATCAGTATATATATAAGGATATATAAGGTTAAGTGTAGAATAGAACAGAATAAAATAGAATACCAAATAAAGATTAGATTTGAAAGCACGTGAAACTGGCAAATTACTTTGGGAAATAATGCATAATAAATCAATGCACCAATAAATGTGTATTTTATGTACATTTATGCAAGTTAATAAATGTAAATCTATAAATGCATGCTTAAAAATGATAAATACATTAATAAAAAATATATAATAGAATACAGATTAAATGTGACTTCAAATGCATCAATAAATGCATATATAAATCAAGAGAATATAGAAAACAAATAAACAGGATAAAACAGTAAACGCATAAACAAACAAACACATAAATGCATGAATGCATAAATAATAGAAGGTATATAATTTAACACAACAACCCGATAATAAATAAAAAAACGAATGTGAAAACGTGTAGTATTAAATGCAGACAAATAACAGAAATAAATAGGCAAATAAACCAATATAATGAAATAATCTCTTACAGATTAGATTAGCAGTTTGACGTCATTGAAAAAAAAAAAAAGACTAAAAACTTCAGAAAGTACATTGGATTAGTCGTATTTGGACCCGATTGTAGTAACTGTTTAAGAAGGCGATAACATACCTTAAACCAGAACAAGTCACTTTTAGTGGTCAGCAGAAGATGTCAGATTGACAGTAAACGCGTCTGTTTTCTCAAATCCGTAATTTGCGCGCACGACGCAAGTGATTGCGTAAAACAAAGAAAACATCTTACATTCCGCTCAGAATTAAACAGAAAATGATCTTGCACCGGCAGCTAGACGCTTTGCGCTCGCAGGTCGATCTGGTTCTCCTCCGAACCGCCAGTGCGCGTCTGTGCGCATGCGCCGTACACTCAGATTAACGCTTAATCCGGCGCAATCTGTCCTAGATAGAGCGAAAGCAGAGCAGACATCATTTCCTGAAGCATTTAGCGGACCCTCGGGTCTTATACTGAGAACCCTTGCCCGCTTGGGTCTATTACAATAACCCTGTTTAAAATTAAACTGGTTCTTAAAGTGACAGAGCAGCCAAAAATGATTCACTCTCACATCACTTTCCTCTGAGGAACAAAAACAAGATTCGTGACGCAGCCCTATGCCATAAAAGTGCTCCATATAACTTGCATGGTATATATTTTAAGACTAACAGACAGACAGACTTCACTTTAAATCGCATTTGACAATTCTTCAGAATTTTGCTCTGCAATTACGCATACGTGCTGGAAATAACCTTCAGAAACAGAAGGAATTGCGACTTAGAAGATCACTTCCCATTTTCACATGTGAAACTTTCAGTGCAGTGAATACATAGAAATCTAGTGCACATAGGAGCTGGCAGACGTCCATAGGCTTGTTGTAATTCTCTTTCTCTGATGGCGGATATCTTGTGTCATCAGGAAGGAAAGCCTGGAGACCCACAGGAGGAGATAAGAAGGCTTCTGTCCTCCTCTCGGTCTGGACGAGGGCCAGCGGGTCACAGGACACAGGAATTCACACCAGTAATTGGTCATGAATGTCTGATGTTGTCACGGTCATTGGGTGTCATTTTCACTGAACAGACTCTGCTGTTTTCCCCTGATATGTGGCTGTAACTATATTACGGGCAAATTTGCAATATTTTGATTCAGAACAATATCCAGTTTGCAGTTATTGAGTCTCTAATCAAGAACATAAACCGTTTCATAAGTCATCAGCATGGATCAATGCCAAGATGTATATATTTTTATTTTTATTATTATTTTATTTTTATTCATAAAGTATATTTGTTTCACTGTGAAATTGTGAATGAATGACTCCAAAATAAAAGTGGTGTAAAGTGAAGTAAACTATTTCTCACATTTACATTACAAAGTTAACATACTTTTAAAGGAAACAATATATATATTGTGTATTGTGTATTGTGTATTGTGCACTAGGCCTAAATAAATAAACGTATGTTCTCAAAACTTCTGGTAAAATCTGCACTGACAGATAACAGTGATCTGTGAAGGATTTAATTATTTAATTATTTTTTTAATCGTAAAAAAAAAAAAAAAAATCCAGTGTCATCCCTGCATGGCAAACGATGGAAACACGTGCATGTAAACATCAAATCCCACGTCAGCATGGACAAAGGAATTTCTAGAACTGGCGAAATCTGGAAGAAATTACTTACAAAATAAAAGTTAATTCTATCAGGAAGATAAAAAAGACTTCGGTGCAAACAAGTTTAAATTCCTAAATAAGTTTACTTGTGATTGTATTGATATTAATTTATAGTAGGGAAAAAAGCAATCATGAATCATCATATTTATATTTTGTGAAAAAACCGACACAATCAGATTATATTTTGCTTGATTACGATATTATGACTTTTATTTTGACAGGCGAGTTTGTAACCGGAAACCTTCAAAGAATCAAGAGTTCATAGTAGAGAATCAGAGCAGTTCAGAGAGGTTTGCGCTGCGGTTTTATTGTATATGTGTGTGAATGAGCTGTATTGTGTACTTTTGAGAGAGAATCGGTAGAAATAGAGCATGAGCGCCCATCACGAGTCGGAGCCGAAGCTGTACCGCTACAGCAGGACGGTTTGCGGTGTCTTCACTCAGGTCCTGTGCGCGCTGTTCAGCGTCTTCATCACTGTTCTGAGCAGACCTGGGTCCAGTGAGTCACGTCACTCAAACTGACGAAACCATTCACATTCAGGGTTTACTGTTGGGGAGTGATAATATTAGTAAATATTTGTAAAATATTAGTAGTCTTCGTAATATATTTCTGACATGTTCTTATAATATTATACCAAAAAATAATAAAATAAATAAACAATTTTAATAGTGTCATATAAATTCTATACATAAACATTAACAATTGTAACGTTTGTATGCAAAGAAATAATTTAAATTATTTAAATCTAAAGGGATAAACAAAAAGTATATAAATGTATTATGTAATGAAAATACTAATACAAAAAATTCTGTCTTGTTTATTGTGTATTTTGTGTGATGCTAAAAATATAATAATGTTGTCATCATAATACGCTATTGATAATAAAATAACATCTAATTTAAATAAAAAAATGTATGGACTATAATACAATATTTATATTTTCATTTATTTGTTTGTATACTTCACTATGTATATTTATCTTAATATATTCATAAATATATTATAATAATGCACTAATAGTAATAACAAAATTAATAAAATGCAATTTTACTATATATAAATAATATCAAATGTTTGTAACATGGTTTCGGTGGTGATACACACATTACTATTCTTAAAATAATTAATTTTAAATATATACAATTAAAATAATGCTCTCCTAACAATTTAATGATGTTAAATGAATGGATTGATAAATAAATAAATGCCTTATGGTGTGTCTCTATTTCAGTGTTGTCATTTTTAAATAAAACTGAAACAAATAAAATAAAATAAAAAATTAATCACTGAAACAAATCTGAAAAAACAAAACACAAAACAAAAAAAACATCAGAACCTTAAATAAAGGGAACTTAGAAATGTTACATTGGAAACTAACTGAAATATGTTTATAGTGCTAAAATTACTAAAACTAAACCTGAAATTAAAATAAATCAAAAGCTAAATACAAGTATAGTAAATCAAATAAATAAAATGACTAAAGAACGTAACAAAGTTCCTAAAACTTTAACTAAAATTAGAAAAGCTACTTCAAAAATATGAATACACAGTGTACAGAATGATACTCTAATAAGTCTGCTGTGTTTGTTCACAGGTCTGTTCTCATGGCATCCGTTTCTGATGACCCTCGCTGTGAGTTTGACACAGAACATAAATCATTTTGATCACAAAATCTCCCAAGTTTGATTTTCTGTGTTTTCCCCCATCCCTCAGTTCTCCTTCTTCATGACCGAAGCCATTCTGCTGTTCAACCCTTATTCCTCTCCCATCAAGAAGCTGAAGCACAAGACTAAAGGCCGCTTGCACTGGATCCTGCAGGGTTTGTGTGTTTGCTGCGCGGCTGCAGGTCTGGCCGCCATCTTTTACAACAAAAGCCTGAACGACAAGCCTCACTTCACCTCATGGCACGGGTTGATAGGAGTGTTAACGGTCTCTGTCGTGGGGCTGCAGTCGCTCGGAGGGCTTCCGCTCCTCTATCCCAAACTGGCCAAAGGCTGGTCGCTGGCTAAACTGAAGCGCTACCACGCCGCCTCCGGTTTACTCACGTACCTGCTGGGCAGCTTGAGCTTGTTTCTCGGGCTGTGTTCGGCGTGGTTCAGCAGCAGCGTGAGCGGGTACGTCTGGTACCTGGCTGTCCTCTGTCCCGTTCTGTGCGCTCTGGTCGTTATGAATCAGGTAACGAATGCTTACATGGCCCGCAAACCAATGCAGTACTGAAACAAGACACTCAAGGCTTGCAAACCTGGAATGATACAGACATTTAAGTGGACCAGAGTTGGAAGTTACTGAGCTAATTTTATTGTTAATTATGTAAACGTTCTTTAAAACATTTTTATAACAGGTTTATATTCTTGAAAGCATTTCAGTTGTGTTGCTAGCATGTATTTGGTGCAAATATCTTTGGAAATGACTAAAGGCAACTCATTTTTCTTAAATGCAAGGATCAATGTGTTTATTAAATTGTTATAGTTTTTATGCATTTATTTTTTTCATTCATCAGTGCCAGTCTACCCATTTCTGTTCAATTAAACAATTGCCGATCATGCATGAAAACATTCATTCCTTTTTACTTAAATTAAAAATGTGTTCATTCATATTATTATTATGATTATTATTATTATTATAGTAACATCTTAATACATTTTCCTAATGTTCTACAAAATATTTTTTGTTGAATTAAAAAAAATTATCGTGTCTTTCTATATCGGTGTTGTTTGTTTTGAATAAAAACATTTTTTTAGTAATTGGAACAAATCTGAAACAACAACAACAACAACAAAAAAAAACCTTAAATAAAGGAACCTTAGAAATGTTGCCTTGGAAACTAACTGAAATATGTTTATAGTGCTAATAAATCAAAAGCTAAATACAAATATATTAAAGAAAGTAACAAAGTTCCTAAAACTTTAAAAGTTATTATATTTTTATAAAAGAAAATTCTAGAACGTGTATGAACACTTTTTTTTACTTGAAAATTTACATTTATATTATTACTTTACACAAAATGAGATATCATTATAATATTGTAAGAAGCCAATATTTCTTAACAACAGAGATCATAGTTTTTAGAATTTTGCACAAAATATTCCTCTGTTCAATTACCGGTCATGTATGAACGCTATTTTCATTACTTGAAAATCTAGAAATTTTATATTATTAATATTATACATACATTAAATCGTAATATATTGAAGCTGTAAGCAACAAGTATTTAACTTTTTTGTGTTAAAAATGTTTGACATTTCTGTTCTATATTTCTGCTGAAACTTGCAGATCACGTTTTTAACGCCTACTTTATATGAATAAATTATACATGGTCTATTTTTTTTTTAATTACCACATCACATTTCTAAAATGTAAAGCAGCCTTTTTCTCTTGCATTAAACTGTTGCACATCATGCATAAAATATACTATACATCCATGATGCTGTGTGGACCATTATTCTGAATACAGGAGGAGACGGGTTTATTTATGTTAAAACAATATTTAATAAATACAATGTCATTTATCCTCCTCCCCATGCTGGGAACATGAGATGTGGACATCTCTCGGGACAGCACCTGTATGTGATCACATGTGTTTTTGCGGGTCCCGACTGCTGAATCGCTCACAGATCATGGTCTTGAACTCACCTATGGGGGGAAAAAAACCCTGTGTCTCTCTGATAAGAGTTTTTTTTTCCTTCTTAAAAATGGCTGAAAACGTATAAAAATAAAAAAAAATGAAAGAAAACGAATTACTCTTCAGCATTATAAATAAATATTTCAGGTAAATTTGTACATAGTTTAAAGAGAAACAAAATAACACAGGTATGCAATAAGATGTTACAAAACAAAGATTCAAATAACAACAACAACAACAACGATGACGACAAAGATATAAATCACATGTCAAATGCACACCATTATATTGATATAACAGCGTTTGCAGACTCAGGCCATAACTCATTAAGTGGGTATCAGCCAATCAGAAAGCAGACCATGGGAGGAGTCAAAACAAAATGCTCTAATAGGCACAGAGAATGAACAGTGTTATTGGCAGAGGGATTATTCAGTCACAGGTCAACCAGCGCCTAATGAGTTAACATTAACACAAACGTTTAACACATTGAGATTCTTCGAAACGGCCAAACAAACACTTTGGTCATGACTGTGGCCCCAACACGGATGAAACTGAACGAGCGCGCAGATGATCCGAAGCGCAAATTAAAAAAAACAAATAAGGTCGCATAACAGTCTACACATTCGTAAGATGATCCCCAACGGAGAACAACATATGATTTTGTTTGCTACGCAATTGAACGAGAACACAGATCCAGTTGTCTGCTGTAAGGCTAATATTGAACTAAATGCACTAAACTTACGTCCCTCCACCAAATTTTAAAGGCTAACATGAAAATACATTCGAGTTTAAGGTTTTCCTTGTCATTATTTATTTTTTTTTTTTACAAAGGAAAGCAAAAAGGTCTCGGCGGTGTTAACGCTAGGCATGGCTTCTGTTACTTTTCAATTCGACTGTTACGAATCCCCCCTCCCCCGGCTGCGATTTGAAACGAATATGAATATTCATGTAGGACCACCGTTTACAAGTGGTACTTACATAGTACTTACAATTATAATAAAAAAGGTCATGTATTTCTCGTTTATCATTCCAGGTGATGCTACAAGGTCTAGCAAACGGCTAAGTATCTCTAAAGTCATCTCTTATGAACGCAAACAGTCTGGAAAGACAATCACATTTGAGTACAGATTAGTATCTCTCGGAGGGAATTCATCAAGTATGTGTCTTAACCCTTTCGAGATACGACTAGGGCTCTTCAAGTTAGCCCTGTGCTCTGGTCCCTTACAGTAAAGAAAAATATATATATATATATCACCGTTCTTAACTCCATGCATATTCAGCATTTGGATTTACATAATTTCAGCTCCATTCATCAGATTCTTCCATTTGGAACAACGGAATCCAAGGCAGCCAATCACTGCGATCACTGGCCCATCACCTCTATGACATCGTCATCTGAGCTGCTCCCGCCGTTTTCTGTGAGTGAGGGGTGAGTATCGGGGCGGTTGAAGGCT
Organism: Carassius gibelio; assembly: GCF_023724105.1. Taxonomy (NCBI): domain Eukaryota; kingdom Metazoa; phylum Chordata; class Actinopteri; order Cypriniformes; family Cyprinidae; genus Carassius; species Carassius gibelio. Next base: position 5,825,009 of record NC_068392.1, on the reverse strand, counting down.
GCCCCCAAAAGACCGGAGGAAGAGAGGAAGCTGGAGGCAGTGGAGGCAGGGGTTGGCATAGAGGACAGGCCTCTAGGTAGTAGGGAATCCCGGAACATCGGCTGGGAAAATGGTACTGGGAAGCCCGAGAGCATGCTTGCCATGCTTGGGTTCATGAAGAAGGGTGGGAGCGAAGAGGAAGTGGAGGACGATGATGAAGAGGGCACAGAGGATGAAGAAGAGGCCAGCATTCCACCATGGGTGGAGGATGTGGTGTTGGTCGAGCAGGTCGAGGAAAGAGTGCTGTTGGACACACCAAGTCCGAGTGGGTCAGTGGGAAACATGGCATGAAGGTCACCCAAAGCCTGACCAGCTTGCTGTAGGAGCTGCGACCTGCTTCCAAGAGACGGGGGAGGAGTCATGTGACCCAGGGCACCCAACAAGGCAGGGTTCAGCCCCATGGGTGGGAACCCATACCCGGGGCTTAAAGGAAACCCCGGGTAACTCCCGGTTGCACCGGTTGACGTTGAGGTCCGTTTGGCGCTAGGCTGTTTGGATGTCCGACTTTCCATAAGCTTCCGTTTCAAACTTTGAATATCCACAGACGATGCAGTGTCATTGCTGAGCTGCCGGTGTTGGTCAGATCTATCTGCTCCCAAGTTTTCAGGTGTTGCTGAAGATGGTAAGTTATCTCCAACAGGAGCTGGGTCCTTGTTGCTCTGGATTTCTCGGAGAAGGTTGGGGCTGTCTTGGGGCGAAGGGCGAGGCAGAGCCTCGGGAGTTAAACGTTTCGGCTCCTGAGGAGATGCTCGACCATTACTGACAGAATGCAAGGGAGGGCCCAATTCCTCTGTGAAAAAAAAAAATGTTGTTAATGTCGGTGTAGACGAGGACTGCAGGATAAATCGCATGCAATATTTAATGTGCATATTGTCAGTAAAGCCGGTTCTGTAATCAATGGTAAATCTCCATCACCTGCGCGCTTTCACATGGAGCAGCATTTACTACACAGAGCTGTTGCTCACTGACAAGCTGCGCAAAATATAATCGTATTCTGCACATGAACTATGAACATATAAATAAAGAACCGGCTTTACTGTCAAGATGCGCATTAAAGATTTATCCTGCAGCCCTAGTGTAGACTACTAGGTAAAGATCTGGGATGGTCACCAAAAGATTGTACAGTCAAACCCCAGCAAAGGGTTTAATCCATCAACAATCATAACTGGTCTCGATTAAGGTAGAGGTCTGTTCACCCCTGGGAGTACTGAGTCTATGCCACGAAGTGTGAAATAATGAGTGTTGGTGAGGTAGGAAAGATCAACAGTTTAGGTAAAGTCTTCTATATTCTCAATGTTTCTTGAGTGAGGTAAAGCACCTTATTTTTGCCTCTACCTCTATCAGTGGGCTTTTAATGGTGGGAACAGGACAAAATATACAGGAGAGAATCTTGCAGGAACATGACTGAAACATCTGTCCCACGCAGACCTCTAGATCATGTGAAACAGAGGCCCGAAAACGACAGTCTTAAAAGCAAGCGCTTATATCTTTGGAAAAACATGCACTGATGAACTGTGCACAATTATGCTGTGCTTCAAGTAAACATTTCCAGACATACCTACTTGGAAAAGAGTCTTGCATAACATATCCTCAACTGCAAAGACAATGGTACTACTGACATTTGGTTTGTTTCACCATTTTCTTTATGTCAGCCAAAGGAATGACTGAATAATTCGACTTTGAAATGCAATAAAAGTTTATACAATTTAGTCAGTTTTGCTTCAATACTGCTAAGAATGGCTAATTCAGAAATTAGCAGATTAGCACACCTCTTGAAGCTGTGGCTCCTCCTTCAGGTGGTCTTGGCTTTCCAGAACGGATGGCAAATATCCTCCCATCGTTGGTCCTGATGTATGTGCCTGCAACACCAGTGACAGAACATTAAGTGAATAAACCTTACCAACTCTCAGGGAACAGTCTTCTGGAACTGAGGTACCTTTGGATCCTCTGATAACGTGGATACTCTCTCCTGCACCGATCCGGGCTTGGACATCCGTGCTGCTGTTGGAACCTGGGATCACGATATCTGCAATGCAGAGATGGAAAACCATGGAGAAACAAACTGGGTGACCTTAAACATTGCAAGAAATTGCATGGATAACAAGTGAACCGTCTTTACCTGTGGTGGTGACGATGCGCTGGACGTAAACACCGGCCTTTTGCAGGTAGTTGACAGGGAATCCCGCGCTTGAACTGGCGACACTCATGGGTACCTGTCGGGGCATCATGGGAATGGGAGTGGACTGAACTGGCCTCACACTCGCAACTGGTTTCTCTTCTAAATGAGGAGGGGGCCGCCTGAAGAGCAAACACATTTTAAAACACATTTTAAAACGCTCTTAAAAACTGAGAGGCACTACATTGAGGGTTTTCTGTGGTGGACCCACCAGTTCCTCTGGCTGAAGGCGGGAATATTGGTGAGTCTCTGGTCACTAGCTGGGTAGTAATGTGCGTAAGAGGGCCGCTGATACGGCACAGACGCCCGCTTCTCATCTTCATAGCTTTTCTTGGCTGCTCTCTTTTCCGCTTTGGTCAGTTTCATTTCCTTGCGGTCCATCAGAAGAGACTCATGTTGGAACGGTTGCTGGAATGAAAAACAGACAGATATTAGCATAGGCGACGGAATGACCAAGAAAGGAATATTATTAATATAATCTTATTGATATTCCCAAGTTAAACCTTCACCATTGTGGGATTTAGAATTTGTCCGAAACATTCCAATTTTTAAATGTTTGCTTTTATGAACTTCTTAAACATTCACTTATGTGACGGGATGCTCCAGTAAGGTTATGAATGAACCTAATTAATATTCATAAGGTCACACTATAGTAGGATTCTTCATTTTGTCCGAAGACTTTAATTTGGACACTAAACAGCTGATGTATAACACAGACAGAGATATTATGTTACGTGATTGGATGTTCCAGGAAGGTTAGGAAGAAAAGTAAGCTCAACCCAATTAATATTCATGAGCTCACACCAATAGGATTTAGAATTTTGCCAGAATAGACAGATATTATGTAACATGATTGGACGCTCCAGAAAGGAAACTAATTAATATTCATGATCTAATCTTACGCAATATTAAGAGACAGTATTTTTCCAAAATAGCTTGATTTGGCCAACAGTAACCATGTGTGGAATAAAGATAGAAAAGAGCTTACACGACTAAACGCTTCAGGAAGGTTACAGAGCTGTTATTACAAACTTATTAATATTCATAAGCCAAGTCTACACTGAAGGAGGGTTCAGAATTTTTTAATTTGTAAAATGGTTGAAATCGTAGAGCTCCATGAAGTTTACCAAGCAATGTCAAAAGTGACTTGATACTCATAAAGCCTGCACCATCGTAGCATTCAAAATTTTGACCAAATAGCCGAATTTGTACCACAGTAGCTGGTATTGATTACAGACAGAAATTAGCGTACATGAATGGATGCTCCAAAAAAGTTGCACAGCTATGTAAACATACAATTATACTAATTGCCATTCATAAGCTAAGCCTAAACCATAGTAGGATACAGACTTAAAACCGAATTTTTGGATTTAGAGAAATGGCTGCAAAAGTTTACGAATCAGCAGAAACACAGCCTAATTAATATTCATGAGCTAAGCTTTCAAACCATATGATTCAGAATTTTGTGGAATAGAATTTTCTATTCCGGAATTTAGTTTGAAATAGTAACATTTTAAAACAGGTAAGAGTAATTACCTTGGTTAAGAGGTGTGGATATAACAGACAGGCTTGTTTAATGACGATATCTATTTCCTCATTAGCGACCAGCTCTGATTGGCTGGGACCAGGCTCCTCCTCTACAAAGTGCAACAGTGACTCCACTTCCTTGCGTGTGAAGGTGAGGACAGGGTTCAAATCATCCACGACTCGATCTATTCAACAGCCAATCAAAATGTCAGAATTGTTATTGCATTAAGACACAATAAAAAAAACGAAATCCCAGACCTTCCTCTCTTACCAGACATGCCCTGCTTGGACACCTGCCGGTCGTAGATCTTCTTCTCCAGTGTGAAGTCACACACCAGCCTATAGATGTGGCAAGGCTTGCGCTGGCCGTAGCGATAAACGCGACACACAGCCTGAGCATCGTGACATGGATTCCACGACGCGTCGAAAACCACCACACGATTCGCGCCGATCAGATTCACCCCCAAACATCCAGCCCTGCAAACACAGCACCTGTTAGTCCAGACCACATCATTTCATCACTATGTGTGGCATTTATTTGCACTCAAGTTCACCTGGTGGACAGCAGGAAGACCCAGGTCTGGTCGTTCGCCGGGTCATTAAACTGGTTGATGAGTCTTTCTCTCTCTGAAGCAGATGTGCTCCCATCCAACCCTGCACAAGAGACGAAGACGCACTGAATTTACGAAGATCAAATACACGAAACCACCACAAACCTCAGCTTTAGTTGATCTATAGAACGCAGAAATGAAAATGATGAACTAATATGCATTAAATAATGGTCTGCAGAAAAAGTTTATATAAATATTTATGAAAATGCATTTTGAGATGTATTGCTAGAATATCTGAATCACTACCGTATTTTCCAGACTATAAGTCGCACTTTTTTTTTTCATAGTTTGGCTGGTCCTGCGACTTATAGTCAGGTGCAACTTATTTATCAAAATTAATTTGACATGAACCAAGAGAAATGAACGACTTCTAGTCCAGTGCGACTTGTTTTTTTCCTCATCATAACGTATTTTTGGACTGATGCGACTTATAGTCTGAAAATTACGGTAATTATTTTATTAACATTTTTCAGATATTTAGATAAGTTAGACAATTTTGATCACATAAATTGAAAAAATGCTTAAAATATAACTTCAAAATAGCTTAAAAAAAGATTACTTCATTATATATTACAAATTTGTATTATTAATTAAAATTATTAGACACTTATCACATTTGTTTCTCTCACACAGTATAAACAAGGCTTTTAAAAATAAAGCTGCCTTTTTTATGAATTATTATTATTATATTTGCCAAATTTTTTAACATAAAATTTCCTACACACACTAAAATTATCATTAAAAAAATTCTAACAACAACACTTACTATTACTTTCACACCGTGTAAGTCTTGAAATATATAGCTGAAAATGTAGTTGTGCATTTTTGTAATTTCTATTATTTTTTTTATCTTTTTTAATTAATTTTTATAGTTTGGGTTTATTCAGTTATTTTTGTTTTTTTAATTATCTAAATGAAAATGAGAAATGTGGCCTTAGCAACTAGCTGAAATAAAATAATTATTATAAAATAAATCAGAAATAAATTATAAATAAAATAAATTATAAAATGTCATCAGAAAATGTTTGAAAACTCACTGTAGTAATTGACATTCCGGACCCAGTGGTGTGTCCCAGTTTCTGTTTGGATTGGCATGGGCCTCCGACTCAGGAAATCTTCCATAACCGTGAGCGTTGATAAACTCTGACTGCAAGAATCACACACTGATGAATAAACCAGTGTGAGCATTGATGTAAATGGAAAATAACAGCAAGGCTGACAGTTCAGGAAGCTTTAGGAGAGATTACAGAAAAAGGCAAACATCTGTACACTGTCACACATGGAAAAGCCAAACATTCCCCACCTGAAAACAAGTATTTTATCTCCTCGTTTGACACTCTCATCAATTAGGTGGAAAAGCAGAACCATCTTGGCCGAGTTCTCCAGAACACCCGTCTGGTAGTTGGACATGACGTCTTTTGCCTAAAACAAATGATTTGGAAAGCATTCAGATGTGTTCAAAATGTGCAGAAATTAAATCATGAATAACACACGACTAGAGGTCAACCCATCTTGCTGATACCTAGGTTTGACCACTCTGGCTTATAACGATTAATTAACTGATAGTTTTTAAAATGGATACTGAACAAAAAACTGAAACAGTGCTTTATTTATTAAAAACAAAAAAAACAAAAACAAAAACACAGTACAGAATCATACTAATAGTAGTAATAATAATAAAAGTAATAATAATAGTACCACAAAATCAGTTTTATTTTTTCCTAAATTCCATTTTATTTCAAATTCAAATTTATTTCTAAATTCCATTTCAAATTTTAATCCAAATTCCGTTATATCCATTTGAATATTTCTGGAAGGTTTTTTTCTCCTCCACTCTGTTTCAATAGTTAATGTTTACTAATCAAAAGCAAAGTCTAATTGATTAATTAAAACACATCAATTTAATACAAGTTTAACAAAAATTACATGGTTGGGGCCCTGTGAAATGTCTTATCTTTTCCCACCATATTTTTTATTCTTACCAAATTCTGTGTTTTAGCATGTCTAATTATTTGAATCCATAAAACAACTTAATTTATTCATTTGTTTCTTAAAGAAGCCTAATCACCCCCCCCCCCCCCTCCTCAAATATTCTGTGTTGTGTATTAAAATTTGTCTGGTTATCAAATGAAGACATGAAACATTCATTTCATTTATCTTTTAATTACTGAAAATTAAGCTAACTTTTTTCGGTGCCGATTAATCGGCGAAACCGATATATCGGTCGACCTCTACACATGACTTACTTAAGTCCAACTTAAATCTATTCAAAGTTCATACCAAATTTGGGAACAAAATGTATTGCAAATCAAGCCTCTGAAAACCCCAATAAACACATGTAAAAACACAGTGCTGCGCTTTACTCTGAAACATGCATCACATACATTCATTTACTTAAATCACAGTCTTTGTGATTTGATGATCACACTTTTCAACGGTGTTTTACCCATTCATATGTGATGACTTGGTTGGCCCTCTCCTGTAAGGGGTTCAGGGGTCCCATAGCAGCCATCTTGCTGTTGGCCGGGTCGGACGACTTGCTCTTTATTCCTGGAGCAGAGCAGCGGGTCCCGCTGGTGGAGTTGAGGTCATCCAGGTCAAGATCCTGCTCATTGGCCAGATTTTCCTTCTGCAGAGCTTCGTACAAAACGTCTGGATGATTCCAGATCTATGGGGATGCACAAGAATTAGTTACAAGCACTACATAGCTACTATATAGCACCACACGTGTCTTTGAGGTGCAAGTACCTTGCAGCAAACACAGAAAGCTTTGAGTGGGTTGAGTCCAAGCCATCCGGTGTTTCCCGCCTCCCTGAAGCGGTTCATGAACTCTCTATAGAGCGCCCTCTGCAGGCGGGACAGTCGTACCAGGATCACATGCTCCTCTTTCGGAGGCAGCTGATTGCGGAGAACATCATGACCTCGTCTGGGCAGACAGAAAACAGTTCAGCTTAATTGTTTTGGTCAAAAAAAAAAAAAAAAAAAAAGAATGGTCCAACCTACAACAACACCATTTTCGTTCTGCACCAAAACTTCCTTAAAAGATCAATTTACTTAAAATAGTAAACAAAAGAAGGACTCATTTTCAAGACAATTTACTTCTCCGGCAAATTTACTTTGCTAATATAATAAGCATGTTAAAATTAAATCATAAATATGAACAATAATATTAAATATGAATAAAAACAACCAAAACCTAAACGTAAAGACTGAATAAACAATTTGTAAACAAAAATAAATATTAAAATCACAAAAATAATAAATGTAATAATAATAATAATAATAAAAAAACAATAAACTATTTATTAATAAATTTAAACAATAATATGTAAATTTTAATAAATAATTCAATATTTCAAATTACAAAATGAATAACAAAAACTAATACATCCAAATTAAATTTAAACAATACACATTCAATAATAATGATAATAATAAACATGTGCGTGTAAACAATAATAAAAAAAGAGTAAACTAATAATTTGCAAGCAAAAATAAATATTTAATAATAATGTGTAAAAAAAATAACTATGTAAACAATAATATACATGTAATTGTGTAAAATTTGTAAATACATTCATTAAATACATAAAATTCATGTACAAAATAAGAAATATTTCATAATGACATCAATACTAATGCTAATGTTAATAATGTTAAATAAACAATCATTAATATTTATAACTTATGACTTCATACAATGTTTTTTATTTTAATTACTATATGTATATATCATTAATATAGTATTTTATTAACAATAACAAATAAGTAAATAATATTTAATAAGAAATGTAATATTAATTCTCAATAATAATAAAAATGACAAAAATAATTAGTAAAAGACATGAAAAAAAAAAAACCTTTTAATTGTACATTAAAAAAATTATAAAAAAGTTAATATTTCATGCTAATTCCTGACCTTTGCACGAAGCCCTCCAGCAGACTGTGCAGGACGTGACTCCTGTATCTCATGAGCTGGACGTCCTGCGGCGTGCTGTCTATACACTGGCCGTTCAGAATGGGCCGCTCGAACATGTTACTGAACTCCTGCCGTGTGCCGAGGAAATCGGGCCGGACGAAATCCACCATGCACCAGTACTCGATCAGGTTATTCTGCAGCGGGTATCCGGTCAGAACCACCCTCCGCCGCGACCGGATGTTCTTCAGGGCCTGCGAGGTGCTGGCGTGGCAGTTTTTGATACGGTGGCCCTCGTCACATATGACCACATCCGGACCGGGTCGAGACAGCGCTCTTTCAATCCCTGAAGATCACAGAGGACACACGAACACTAATTACAGACCAGAACCAGAGTAAACGCTAGGCACTTTTCACTTGGAAATCCCCGACAGACCTTTCATGAGCTCCTGCTGACGGTCCTCCTCATCCAGGTCAATAATCACAGGTCCTGCCGGTTTCTTGGACTTCCTCTTGCGGCCGGTCACAAAGCTCTTTTTGAGAGACAGTAGGCGGTACATCTCGTACCCCATTAGCAGCACCCCACCGCCACGAGTCCAGTCCTCCACCACCTTGGCCCGGGCCACCGTGGTTCTGGTCCAGGTGCAAGAAATACATTTAGGTTTCAGCAGATGCTAAAGAAGCCACTTGCAGTGCGTTTAAGGTATGCATTTTATCAGTGTGTGTGATCCTTGCAATCGCTAGCACCATTAGCATTAGCACTCCAATCATTACCAACATAAAAACATTAACAGGGATCCCAAACATATCGTGAATGATTACATGTCATTTTGCGAGTAAATCTCACAAAAACTAAATAAAGTAACTTATAATTTAATAAAAGGATTATATTTTGCATAAATACTATCTAGACTATTCTTGAGTAAGGCTACAGTTTTAAGACCAAATCTTAATTGTAATTTATAACAATTAAGCACATTTATTTTCTCCAAATTCATTACTGTAATGTGCTTCAATGTTTTTGTTGTTGTCGTCGTTAACAAAATTCTTATTATAAATATATGTAAATGTTTCATACAACTACATATAAAAAATATATACATACAAATATATTTATATAAATTATTATTGAATTTTTAAAAATATCATTAATATTATAAGACATTTATTGTAATCATTTAGAATAATTTATTATGATACATGCAAAGATTTTCTTTATTTAAACCACCATAAATTAAAAAAAATTATATAATTATTTGTGAACATATTTATTTACATATTTATAATATTAACTTAATTATTATGTAATTTTCTCATTAATTTACTTATATATTTGCTCTAACATAATAATTAGGTAATACCTATTAAATCTTAAACAATGCATTTAAATAAATAAATATTATATATGTATGTAAATTTGTGTGTGTGTGTGTGTGTGTGTGTGTGTATAAATATATAAATAATAACTATTATTAATTTCATATTATATTCTTATCACATTAATGGCACTGGAATTACAGCAATGAAAACTGAGGGCAGAGGTGTGCTTAATTATCCTTAAATGTGACCCTGGACCAATTGTAGTACAAAGGAGTAAAAATAAGAGGAAGTGCGGAGTTCATACTTGTGCTCATCATTGAGGATGTGAACCTTGAAGGTTCGAGGTAAAGCCTGGACTGGATCCGTGTCGGGGGGAAGGGACTCAGCAGCAGGCAGCCAGAGATTAAACTCAGCCAACCAGTTCTGTAGTGTATTCACCTGGAGACGAGAGCAAACATGAGACACGCACCTCTCTCACAGAGCCACACAATCAGGTTTGCTTCTCGGACGCTCACAGGGACAATGGCCAGGACCGTTTTGGCTCCAGTGTGCCGCAGCAGGACATCGATGAAGGAGATGACCTGCAGGGTTTTGCCCAGACCCATGCTGTGAGCCAGAATACAGCCGAAGCCACTGCTGCTCTTATAGCGCTCCAGAGACTCCACCAGGTTATCGTACAGGAACCGAATACCACCGATCTGACAGAGAGAGGATGAGACGGCGACAAACAGGTTCAAGTGAAATGTGGAAGTGGTGTTGAGTTCGTATCAGAAGAGCGGGTTACCTGGTGAGGTTTCACAGCGCGGGCGAGCTGCGGCGCGAGGAACAGGTCCTCCTCATCTCCAGGATGGTTGATATTGACCAGCACCCTTCCCTGGGCGTCTGGTTGATTGAGGCTGTCGTTCACATGAGACCCGCTGCTCTCCTCCATGCCGGGAGTGACAGAGCGCTCCTCGGTGTTGTCTTCCTCACTGCTTATCCGCAGGGCATCTTCATCACCTGAACTCAATTCGATCACATCTGGAGGAGCACAAATGAACATCAAGATACCTATACATACACATACATATTAGGGCTGCACGATTAATCACATGCGATTGAAAAAAAAAATTATAATCTGAAAGCAGTTGATGGAAATTTACCGCTAATCACAGAACCGGCTTTACTGACGAGACACGCATTACAATCACATGCAATTAATCGTGCAGCCCTAATACACACACATACACACACTTTAGGTTTTATAAACAAAATCTATATAGCTACACACGTATGCACACACACACAGTAATCTCGAGAAAAATGCTGAATATTTAATAATGTGCATAGGTAAATAATGTGAATAATATTTTAAAAAACTAACATTCATAATAACTTGCATATATATTTTTGCTATTATGAAACACAAATATATTTTATATATATATATTTTATATATATATATATATATATATATATATATATATATATATATATATATATATATATATATATATATATATATATATATATATATTTATATTAATTAATAAATTAAACACACAAATACATTTAATACATTTTTAAATACTATGTAAATAAATGTTGTTTATAATATTATATCAAAATAATTATATTTTAAACACATTCAGACATAATTTAATTATTATTTATATTTTTTATTGTTAATATTAAACTTGTATTATAATACATATTAAATAAATACAAAACATGTGCGTAAACAATAAATGTTTACTAAAATTATGTAAATAAATTAGTGCTGTCAAAATTAGCGCGTTAACGCATTCGATTAATTTGAAATATTTAACGCGTTAAAAAAAAATAACGCAATTAACGCGGTTGCAGTTTTTTTTATTTCCAGTTGTGGCCTATGTGTGTTCAACGTGCAAAGAAATATGGATAAGACCAAGGAAGGACTTTTAGACGGAAAGTTTCAGTATAAAACTGCCGGATTACTCTTCAGTCTGCCACAAGAAACATTACTCTTCATTTAGTCTGCCACAAGAAACAGCAACATTAAAATCATGAACTCAAATGTCATTGTTTAAAAAAAAAACAAAAAAACAATGACTGTAACAGTGCGTAAATCAGACCTTTCTGTAACGCTAACGTTAATAAGCTTAAACGAAAATGACGAAATAATTGTGTAGCGGAGTATTTTTTGTACACAGTGCCGCGAACTGTCAATCACTCCTGTACGCGTGCATCACTGTCCTCCTCGCAGCTGCAGCAACTTGCGCTCTCTCTCTTCATCAAGCTTTAAAACAAAAAGGGAACAAAAAGATCATATTGTCTTTGTGCATAGGCTATAGATTAATTAGATAAATTAATATCTAAATTTGTGCCTTGCCGTCTACGGTATTTTTTTAGAATTTAGAAAAAAGATGCTGCAGCCAATGAACAGCCAGCGGGGGCTGCAGGACGACTCAACCTCCGCAGACAGTTTTTAATGTTTATCAGACAATAAATACTCAAGATTTTGCTTTAGTATAACTCACAACGAGTTTCACACACCTTCTCCGGCCACGTTGAGTTGTTGACACTTAACAGTGGGAAAAGCGACACATGCGCTATTCACTTGTATAACTTAAGGGTGAATGGGTAATGTAGTTTCTGCTCTGGGTGGGATGAATTAGGAAGCTTGCATTGTGAAGGGCGCTCTGAAAATCGGAAGTGCAGGTAAAAGATTAAAACCTCTATTAAAACAGATGTCCACAAATGAGCGTACCGGTACGCTACAAGCACGTTCTGGGCGCACGGAGAGGTGGCGGTACGCTCAAGAGCTATATTTGGAAGTGGCGGTACTGAGTACATAGCAGCCCACTTAAAGCACTGGCAATGACTATACTTTGGAATTTTTTTGCAGTCCACTTAGAATTCAACATGGAAATCATTTTTGTTTTTTATTGGCATTGATTGTTTTGAAATTCAAATGGTACTTACATGCCTGTGTTTTTATTTCTGTAATAAATATGGCTTTCAAGCCAACAGTTAATTTGGAGGATATTGATGGTTTATTGCAGGTATGTTGTTTACATGAGAAAATCTGTGTTACAAGTTAAACAAAAATTCCAATAAACAATCATATTTTGAATTTAAATAGTTTCTTTGTCTTGAGTTTACATTAATTATTTACATTTTGCATTTACATATCCAAAAAGTTTCAGTCTTTTAATTGCGATTAATCGCGATTAATTAGTTAATTTTTTTTAATCGATTGACAGCACTAAAATAAATGTATTTAAATATTATATTTATTACATATATAATGTAATTGGTATTATTAAACATTTATCGTAATACATATTATATTATTATATTAGTAATTATTATAAATAAACGTCAAAAATAAATGTTTACTAAAAATAAAAACATGCAAGTAATTATGTTTAATAATAATAAAAATGAGATGTTTTTCAGACTTGCTTCAAAACATATTTTGAGTTTATAAGATATATAAGTTACATAGTAAATATAACAAATAATAAGAAAAATGTAAATGTAATGCAATAATGTAAATGACGTAACACTGTACTAGTAATAATACATGACTTTACCGTCTCTGAGTGCAGGCAGCTGAGGGGGCGGAGCTTCTTTAGCCTCTCCCTCATCTCCGCTGCTGTCCAGACAGATCACTTCCTGTTTGAGACCTGACGCGGCAGTGGAAAGATCTGACAAAGGCAACACAACGCAACAAATTAACTACATTACCAAGAATTCTGCAGAGGAGGAGCAGGCAGCAAAGGCCAGTCTCACCAGCGTGAAGCGGGAAGTCTTTCCTCTGCTGTTCCAGACGCCTCCGTCGCTCCAGCTCCTCCTGCTGGGCAGCTTTGGTTCCCGCTTCCAGCTGGTGCTCCTTAAGAAGCGCCCTGCGAGCCGGAGGAGAGAGATGCAATTAGCAGGAAGACAGAACATTGTAATATAGAAGTGTGACATTTTTTCGAACATTCGTCAAATTTAAAAAAATCCGCATTCGAATGCAAAAACGTTGCATTTGAGTTTTAGGTGTGCATTAAGGAGACCCAGGGGGACATCAATCACCATTGCATTCGCCCCTCACACAAAAGAACAGCATGTTTATAAAGCCATGCAATATTAATGCAAGTTCACTTTTGAAAAAACATCGGTGTTTTTTTCCCATCCCACTGCAACTTGCATTTTTTAAACAAAAAATTGTACTGTGTGATTGCAGATGCTTTTATCCAAAGAGCCTTACAGTGCATTCAGGCTGTACATATGGTTTTGTTTTTACCAGTATGCGTGTTACATAGGAATTGAACCCACAACCTTTTGCACTGCTAATGCAATGCTTTACCACTGAGCCAAAATTAAAAAAAAAATAATACTTCGATATTCGACGTCGCTAAAAACAAGTGTGCGGGAACTCATGCATAATCATGAAATCAAGCTGAATACCGGATGTTCCTCCTCAAGTGAGCAGGTTTAGAGGTCTTGGACTTCTTCTTCTTCTTGGAGTTGCTGTTGGCAGACGTGTTGCTGCGGCTGTCCGGGCTGGAGGGGGGTTGAGAGCCGGGCCGTGAGGACGTCTGTGAGGTGGACGAGGGTTGGGAGGCGGGACGGGGCGAGGGCTCAGGGCTGGAGTCTCCAGACATCGGTGAGGTAGGTGCCGGGCTGGTCAGATCTCTCGGACCCTCGGCCTCCAGGCTCTCAAGCTGCTCTGTTGAGAGGAAATACCCAGCATTCAACAACTGATTCACAGACGGAAAGCGGAGCGCACACGTCAGTGGAGATGCCAGACTGAAGCATATAAACAAGCTTTAATTAGGGCCCTGTAAAATTGGTTTTATTTTTTTCCAAATTCCATTTCGTTCCCATTATAATTTTATTTTCTAGACACCTTTTTACTGATTCATGAAACTTATACAGTTTAACATCAATTTATTACAAGTTTAACAAAATTACACGTTTAATTTTTTCTCACCTTATGCTTTATTGTAACCAAAGTCTGTGTTTTAGCATGTCTAATTATTTGAATGCATAAAAACTATTTATTCTTACAATAGCCTTATGAAAATAAATGTATTCTCAGAAATTCATCACGGATGAATCTAATGTCTTATGTACTTGCTCAAAAATTGATTTTCGATCCTTTTTAAACAAAAAAAAAGTTACGGACTGAAGCTTTAATGAAAATTTTGGCAAACAAATGGGATTTACTATTAAAATTAAAACATGGAAAACATATTTCTGT